>NC_053159.1:109707945-109712945 GCF_016835505.1 Polypterus senegalus | reverse complement strand
ATCTGTAGTTTATTGTGTTACCAGCGCTTCATATACCCGGGCCATTAATAACAATAATACAGTATATAAAATGATCTCGGGCCGGATATAATTACACGCCGGGCCGGATGTGGCCCACGGCCCTTGAGTTTGACACATATAGACTAAATAGAACTTAAAAGATATATTTTTTCAAATGTGATCGCAATTCAGATAGAGTTGACGCCGCACTACAGCCTGCATGCCTCAATAAGTCTCCCCTCGCTCTTAACTTTTTAACCGTTCATCTAATGAATACACGGAGTATGGCTTTACCAAAAGAATCATTGATGGTGAATAAAGTATCCATTATTCGAGTATTTAGATCCGGGTATATATATACATATATATATACCCGCATATCGCAGCGGAGAAGTAGTGTGTTAAAAAAGCTATGAAAAAGAAAAGGGAACATTTTAAAATAACGTAACATGACTGTCAATATACAGTATTTGTTTTGTGAGTTTTACTGAGTGTTGCTGTCATCAAGGATTTGATTATCATTATTTCTTTCAATCAGGTTCGTATTTGTAGGATGTGTTGTGTTCAAGTTACATTCCGTGTTTGTCAATCGTTGTAAAGATGACAGGTTTCATTCATCGATTCGTTTCTTACTGCATCAATAAACAGCTCGTCTTCTTCTTTATCTGAGACCTGACACACTGCATGCACAGGTTTTTTTTTTTTACACTGTCTTCCTTTAGCGGGACATTGACGTTTTCCACCGTGTGCTTTGTTTCCACAGTAGCTGCATTTATGAATATGCTAGTATGTATCAGACGCTTCATATTTTTTTGCTGCCTTTTCAATTGTGTAATTCTTTTTTTGTTCAGCGCTCTTTGGAACTGTTGCTTTTTGTTTGTGCACTGCGTCAGTTCACGTACATGCATCGAAGTTTCCCAGCTGTGCTGGTGCCATGTCGTGCTATGTCCATGGCTGTATTTAATGTTACCTTAGTCCTGGCACTTAAAACTTTCTCTCGCAGTTTCGCTGAGTTTGTGCCAAACACCACCCTGACCATCTCATCTTCCTCTGCATAAGCACAGTCCTTCACCCGTGAATATTTACCCGTGGCAGTTTGCTATTGGATTGCCGCTGACGGACGGCCTTATATGGGTAGGCACTAAATTACAAACGCCAGCGGCAGCCTGTCTATGAACTTAATTTAAAGTGTAGGTTTACATCGTGCTTTGTTTCCTAAGTAGCAGAACTCATGAATATGGTTGTATATGTCACTCGCTCGCTTCTTATTGTTTCGCTGCCTTCTCAATTACATAATGCATGTTTTCTTCAGCGCTTTTGAGGTCTTCCTGGTTTTCTACTGCGTGACAGTCAGTTCACGTGATTACGTGGGAGGCGTGATGATGTCACACGAAACTCTGCCCCCCCACGTCTTTCCAGCTCAACTCAATTACAGTTAATGGAGAAAAATCCTTCCAGTTATGACCATTAGCGTAGAATTTCGAAATGAAACCTGCCCAACTTTTGTAAGTAAGCTGTAAGGAATGAGCCTGCCAAATTTCAGCCTTCTACCTACACGGGAAGTTGGAGAATTAGTGATGAGTCAGTGAGTGAGTGAGTGAGTGAGTGAGTGAGTGAGGGCTTTGCCTTTTATTAGTATAAATATACATACATACACAGGGTGGGCCATTTATATGGATACACCTTAATAAAATGGGAATGGTTGGTGATATTAACTTCCTGTTTGTGGCACATTAGTATATGTGAGGGGGGAAACTTTTCAAGATGGGTGGTGACCATGGTGGCCATTTTGGATCCAGCTTTTGTTTTTTCAATAGGAAGAGGGTCATGTGACACATCAAACTTATTGGGAATTTCACAAGACAAACAATGGTGTGCTTGGTTTTAACGTAACTTTATTCTTTCATGAGTTTTTTACAAGTTTCTGACCACTTATAAAATGTGTTCAATGTGCTGCCCATTGTGTTGGATTGTCAATGCAACCCTCTTCTCCC
Source organism: Polypterus senegalus (assembly GCF_016835505.1). Classification (NCBI taxonomy): domain Eukaryota; kingdom Metazoa; phylum Chordata; class Cladistia; order Polypteriformes; family Polypteridae; genus Polypterus; species Polypterus senegalus. The sequence continues at coordinate 109,710,951 of NC_053159.1, read as the reverse complement.
ACTCTTCACACACTGATAGCAACACCGCAGGAGAAATGCTAACACAGGCTTCCAGTATCCGTAGTTTCAGGTGCTGCACATCTCATATCTTCACAGCATAGACAATTGCCTTCAGATGACCCCAAAGATAAAAGTCTAAGGGGATCAGATCGGGAGACCTTGGGGGCCATTCAACTGGCCCATGACGACCAATCCACTTTCCAGGAAACTGTTCATCTAGGAATGCTCGGACCTGACATCCATAATGTGGTGGTGCACCATCTTGCTGGAAAAACTCCGGGAACGTGCCAGCTTCAGTGCATAAAGAGGGAAACACATCATCATGTAGCAATTTCGCATATCCAGTGGCCTTGAGGTTTCCATTGATGAAGAATAACCCCACTAACTTTGTACCCCATATACCACACCATACCATCAATTTTTTTGTCCCAACAGTCTTGGAGGGATCTATCCAATGTGGGTTAGTGTCAGACCATTAGCAGTGGTTTTGTTTGTTAACTTCACCATTCACATAAAAGTTTGCCTCATCACTGAACAAAATCTTCTACGTAAACTGAGGGTCCTGTTCCAATTTTTATTTTGCCCGTTCTGCAAAGTCAGTGCGCAGATCTGGGTCATCCTCGTTGAGATGCTGCAGTAGTTGGAGTTTGTAAGGGTGTCATTTGTGAGTAGCTAATATCCGCCGAAGGGATGTTCGACTAATGCCACTCTCCAGTGACATGCAGTGAGTGCTACGCTGTAGGCTCTTGCTGAATGAAGCTAGGACAGCTACTGATGTTTCTTCATTAGTGACAGTTTTCATGCGTCCACATTTTGGCAAATCCAACACTAAACCAGTTTCACAAAACTTAGCAAGCAGTTTGCTTGCTAACTGTAGCATGGGAGATGGGTGGTCTCGTAGGGTGTCTTGCATTGAAATCTGCTGCAATGACCCGGTTACTGCGTTCACCAGACATCAACACAATTTCAATCCGCTCCTCACGTGTTAACCTCTGCGACATGTCAATGGCTGTAAACAAAGAGAAACTTGTAAATATCTCATGAAAGAATAAAGTTACGTTAAAACCAACAAACACACCATTGTTTTTCTTGTGAAATTCCAAAAAGTTTGATGTGTCACATGACCCTCTTCCTATTGAAAAAACAAAAGATGGATCCAAAATGGCAAACTTCAAAATGGCCACCATGGTCACAACCCATCTTGAAAAGTTTCCCCCCTCACATATACTAATATGCCACAAACAGGAAGTTTATATCACCAACCATTTCCATTTTATTAAGGTGTATCCATATAAATGGCCCACCCTGTATGTATGTATGTATGTATGTATGTATATATGTATGTATGTATATATGTATATATGTATATATATATATATATATATATATATATATATATCTTGTCACGCTTGGGTCACAGATTTGCACAGAGACACAGAAGGTCGTAGAAAAAAAGAAGGATTTTTATTCAGACACCGCAAACACATGAGCTTAAACGTGCTCCATGACAAGTCAGATATAACAGTTCCGCTAGGAGCAGAGAGAGATAAAAGCAAACAATCAATTCCCAAACTGACAGGCGCTGCAAGGCTTATAAGTCGGCGGAGTACCGCGAGGCTTGTATTACGCATTATAGTGCAAGGATAAGGAGCAATGTGTAGTCAGTGTTTCAGGGTTTGTGGTTTTCCCAGGGGCGTCTGTCTCTATTTGGGGTGCGATCAGCCCTCCAGCTCACACCCTCCCCCTCAGCTTTATTCACATTCCTGTGAATCAAGCGACTCTCTGTACTAGGTTCATTTAGTCGTGATAATACATCTGCGTTGACGTGTTCAGAACCTGGTCGGTGCTTTACTGTGAAACTGTAAGGTTGTAAACCCAGAAACCATCTCATTAGACGAGTTTGTATCTTTCTGTCGGTACAACCACTGGAGTGGAGCATGATCAGTTACCAAAGTGAAGTTTCGTCCCCACAAGTAATAGCTAAGCGCTTCCACAGCCCACTTAATTGCCAAGCATTCTTTCTCAATTGTAGAATAATTGCGTTCCCTAGGAAGTAATTTCCTACTCAAATATGTGATTGGATGTTCTTCTCCATCAAAAATTTGTGACAGGACTGCGCCACACCAAATGCACTTGCGTCTGTTTGCAAGATAAAATCTTTTGTGAAATCCGGGTTCCTTAGAACCGGGTAAGAAGACAATGCTTTTTTTAAATCGTTGAAAGAACGTTCGCAATTTTCTGTCCACAGGACAGGTCGGTTTTTTCTGCCTCTAGTAAGTTCTGTAAGAGGAGCAGCTCTATGTGCAAAATTTGGAATGAATTTTCTGTAGTAACCAGCGAGTCCCAGAAAGCGCGTACTTGTTTCTGTGTCTCAGGTCTCGGGTAAACAAGCATTTCTTCTATTTTCCTTAATTGTGGCCTAAGTAAACCCTTGCCCATAGAATAGCCTAAGTAATGAGTCTCGGACATGCCTAGTTTACATTTCTTAGGGTTAGCAGTAAGGCCAGCCTGTCTCAAGCTTTCAAGAACGGCTTGAAGCCGCTCTAAGTGTGTTTTCCAATCATTGCTAAAAATCACGACATCGCCAAGGTATGCCCCAGCATATTCAGAGTGAGGACGTAGGATCTGATCCATCATACGCTGAAAAGTTAGAGGTGCCCGTGAAGACCAAAGGGAGTCTTGTAAATTCATAGAGTCCGTCAGAGTCGCAAATGCCGTTTTCTCACAACTGCTAGCCTCTAAAGGCACCTGCCAATAGCCTTTCGTGAGATCTAGCGTGGAGATATAGCTCGCCTGACCCAGTTTTTCCAACAGTTCATCGACACGGGCATGGGATAAGCATCAATTTAGAGACCTTATTCAAGCGTCTGAAATCGATACAGAACCGAACCGAACCGAACGTCTTGCTTTGGGACTAATACGACTGGGCTGCACCAGTCACTTTACTTTCACGAATTACACCCAGTGTCAGCATCTTTTTACCTCTTCAAGACAATATTTCGCGCT
>NC_053159.1:109652945-109697945 GCF_016835505.1 Polypterus senegalus | reverse complement strand
ATGACATACAAGATATTATTCAAAATTAATACTTCCACATACAAGGAAAGTTTTACTGCTGCAAAAACCACTGCCTGTGTCAAGAATATTCATCTTTCAACATGACATTCAAAAACACACATCCATCTTAAAGGAGGAATGACTTAAAAAGAGAGATCAATGTCATGAAATAGAGCAGTCAAAGCCTAGACCTTAGTTCCATTATAAATCTGTGGACTTGCATAAACAAGGCTGTTCATAAAAAATCCCCTTGCAACCTGACTTCATCTGAACTCTTCTGCAAAAAACAGTGAAATAAAAAAAAAATGAAATCTAAAATCAAGGTGTGCTAAGATTACAGAGACCTATACAAACTTACTGATTGCTATAATTTAAGTCAAAGGTGCTTACATAAAGTATTAGTTAAAATTAGTACACACTTTTGGAGCAATTTATATGTAACTAAGCAAAATACAACTGTTGGAGCTTGCAGCCAGGCAGCTATTTCCAAAATGACCCGATATTTAAAAAAAAAAACGACTCTGTAGAGTGTGATTTAATTAGTATTTAATTACAATACTAAACATGACAGAAATTAGCCTTTATTATAATCATAGTTTACAGTGGAAATGGGAGCCTTTGCATTTTTGAAGTATTATAGTGTGTCAGCACTGAGTACCACAATGGCTAGAATCCCTCCTCTTTACATGGCTCTTTGAGGGGACTCACTATCCTTAAAGAAGTGAATTATATTTGTTTGACAGAATTTTCCTATTATGTACCAATGCTTGCTGCTTTATCATACCAAAATTTTACGGATGGTTTGTTTCAATGCACTACGAATGTTATATGCCTAGCATAAATCTTGCAAAGCAATTAAGCATGCTAAGAAGCAACCTTAGCTATAAAGATCTTAGGGTAAAAAACATGTTCCATGGGACATCCACTACAAACATTATTATAGCTTCATTCATGACACAAATGGTACAATAAACTACACACAATGATTAAGCATAGAAATCAGTTACTATTTTATACAACAGCATTTACACCATTGTTTTACACATACATATGCATGTATGGTAAAAAGTTTTGAATTATATTGCATTGTACTTAAACTACATTATTGTTATTTCATTCTTAAACACCATATTTAATATTCTTAAATCCCCTGAAACTATTTCATTTTTGGTGTTTATCACCAAAATGGGAAAACAAAATTCAAAATCTGCACCACTGCTAGGGTGTGGCCATAATTTAGTACAATCTAATAAATGATCAATTACCTTCACTTAAAGAGGTGTGAATTGGTGGTGAAACCAAAGGTATAAAGGTTTCAAGATCAAAACGGCCAGTTCTGGACTGAGCTTTAAGCAGCCAGTAGCGCTTTTCAAGGTCAATGATATCCGACTCTTCTACTGTAAAAAAAAAAAAAAAAGGGGAAAATGAATTAATGTATAAAAAAAAGGAACAATTTTCAGCATATTATAAATATTCATGATGCACACACATCCCTCTCTCCTGTTTTCAGAAGGAACAGAAAAAAGAGTTTCTCAAAATTAATATAAGACAAGATTAAAGGGTTGCAAACAATCATTTTAAATAGCCTTTTCAGCACCTAAACCCAGCCATTCCTCCTTCCTACCCTAATTACAGTACACTTAACAGAGGAAAAAAAAAATCAATAAAGCTTCCTTGCCAAACTGAATGTTGTTATAAATATAATTTTCACAACTGAATCAAATCAAATTTTAGGTCAAAGTGACTTCTGACAAACCCTGGGAAAACAGTTGTGGAAATCTTCCCAATAGTTCTCTTCATTTTATAAGCTATATTGATGTGAATAAGAATTTAAAATACAGCAAGTGCTCCCACACTGGCAACCTTTATTGCACATACATGCAAGAAACAGTGAGGTTTACAATCAAGGCAAAAAAGTAGAGAAAGCTCATACTAGAGTAAGACTAAGGTAATGAAGTGTGTAGTATGAGCACACTAACAAGAAAAAGTTTAGAAGTTTCTTGGATTTAGGACAAAATATGGGGAGTACAACAAGCAATGTTTATCATATATACAGTATATAACAGTTCTTGATGTCAGTTAGCACTTTCTTTACAACCAATATAAACAAAGGTGATGTTGCTTACAGCTGGACTGCTATTTTCTTACAGCCACGTCAGTAGCCTGGCGGTACACAGTACAGCATGATGTTCTTTCATTTACTTCATATAAAAGAAAATTCTGTGAGATTTTAAAAAACTGTTTACGCTCTTAAAATTTTATCAACATAAACTGTTCAGTAACCTGAGAGTGCTTGTCATGACATTTTAGTTCTTTAATTTTCTTTTATAAAGTACCTTGAATTTACACTTTCATATTCTACTGACTTAATGTGAAGGCAGTGAAATATCTACATTCTCTTCCAGTTCTTAATATCACTTTTTTAAATGCAGTTTAGTGGCATACAGCAGTGACCATCCATTTTATGGTACACAGAATCCCCTTAGAAAAGGCAAGTGTAAGGAACTTTTGCCAAATGTTTCATTTGTGTCCTTTGCCATATTGTACATGGCATACAAATAAAGAGTTTATGCTAGCATCATCTTTGAATAGCACTCATAAACAAGCCAAGTGGGCCAACGGGAAATTGCTGTTTCCATGAAAAATTTACTAAATACTTGCCTGCACATAAAACATAATACATACTGTATGTTTAAATGAATAATAATCATGAAAACAGTTTGCTTTACAATTTTTAAGATCAAATCTTTCTTAAAAATACCCAATGTAGAATACCACTGAACAAAGAGAAACTAAAATAATTTTTACAACTAGTACGAACAAAACCAAACCTGTTAAAATACTAATTAAGAAACCCTCTACACTTTACTTAAGCAGCTTTCTAAATAAGTCAACTTTTCATAAACAACAAATGCTTATATTACTGAGCTTTCTGATGCTGTCTAGAGGAGATTCTTTATAGCCAGGAAAACGGCACAAGGAAGCTCTAATTGCAGATTACTGTCCATAAAATGTGTACAAAATAGTCAATGAATTCAGCACAGAGAAAGTGCACTCACATGTAATGAGGGTTGTGTACATCAATGTCAACAAAATGAGGAATACCAGCAAACTGAATTGCCATCTTCATTCCACTAACACTTATTTTGTACTAAAAACACATCTCCCCACCTCCTAATTATTGTCCATTTGCGTTTTATAGTCACAATAATAAAAGGAAAAAACAACAGAACTGGAATCGTACATGAGGCGTCACAAAATATTTCAATAAAATGATATGACACAGACTGTTAGACGTAGTCTTTACATAGGGTAAATTTTAATTGTAAATTTTTATTTTTTTTGTTCTTGTCAAATTTTTATCGGTCAAAATAAGATAAGAAAAATGTAATATACATTCAAATGTGCATAAAGTGTGTTGCTAAGGAAAACAATGGAATTTTCAGTTTAATAATCAGAAATAATAATAATGCACAATGCCCTTCACCCCCCATAATGCCCTGTTAAACATCAGCCAAAAATAAACATGCAAGTAGTGACCAATGCAAATGATTTACAATTACGTGTCAGTAACACCCAGAAGATTATAGAGGCTGCATGTTCATGTGGGGTGGGACACAGATTGAAAATGCTCAGAATAGCATGAGATGGTTTTTAGTTTAATAAAGTTCAGCCCAGACTACCATTCAAATTCCTTTTTACTCTTTATCCAGAAGCTGAACTGAAGCAGATAGGCTGGGAAACAAATAGAAAGTGTCACATGTCACAAGCCTCTTTATAGCCCTTACTGAACCTGCCATGCTCACCAAGACAGCACCCAACATTTAGGGGTGGTAAACCTAACCTTCCACTGCTCAGCAGAATGTGAAGAAATACGCAGAAATTTAAATGTTTGTTTTCAGTTGCTGTAATTCGATATTAAGTTCGAAATTCTTTTTAAATATCTATGTTTGTTTCCTTATACATTCTTTTGTATTGTAAAATTGCACTAAATTCAATTCAGTTTTTTTTTGTTTATTTACTAAAATATTTATTTGCAGGATCACAGCACTGTAACAAGTTCACAGATAACATGCTATTATCACTTTACAAATAACTAATTACATAACATCAACCACGTTGTCTTTGTTCTGCAATGGAATTCAAATTAACATACAAAGGGCTGAATTCTAAATATATGATACTGAAACATTAAAGTAATGGTATAAGCACATAAATTTCTTCATTTAAGTTTATATTTTGATTGAAGACTTTAAAATGGCAGAAAGTCCTCTTGTTATACCAGTGAAGACATAGACAATGAATTCTAATTGTAATGGGTTTTCTCTCTTACAGAATGTTTTTTAATAATATTTTTGGCAGAACTGTAAACTTCAAAATATATTAAAGCAGATCCGACTTAGTGAGCACCAAGAAATGAAATACAAGTGAAAAAATATAAGAAAGAAATGATAATAAAAATAATAATTATATATTTATTCTAGGAGGAACATAGAAGCTCAAAAGTTTAATCCATAATGAAATAAAAAATTAAGTTTTTAATTATTATCTCCATATATCCTCAAAAAACTTCGTATTACAAACAAAAAAAATAATATAAGCAGATTGTACATACATACCAATAGGTACAATTCTGTCAGGCTGACAACAACAACACACCATATTCAAAAATACATAAAAATGGACACTTGGATTAGTGCTTGAATGAGCAAAATAAAATCCATGGTGTTGCTTAAAAAGGCGCCTGGTATTCAAATGTAAAGTCAGGAACAGCACACAGATCTTGTCAAAAAGGAAAGTGTTGTGTGATTAGAAGAAGGAAAAAAAAAAAAAAGATTTTTTGAGATGTGACCAGCAGTTGTAGTTAAGAGGATAAAAACAGGCAGGGAGGAGATTACACAACTCTTTCCTCTGATTGGCTATTTACAGAGTATTATCTTCCTTACACACAGTTCCAGTAATGCCATGTGTCCGAGGACAAACTATAGCCTTAGAATCTTGATCCCCTGTGTGCAATGTAGGGAAAAGAAAACTCTGCACTGTGACAATATACTTAAAATTTTAATTATAAGGGATAACATTTTAAACATAACCAAATAAGAGGTGCATAACAAAACATTTTTCTTTTCAGTCTGACTGACTCACTTAAACATATATTATTTAAAAGTTTTATATAAAAAACAATAAAACACTCCCAAAAACACCCAAATCATTGCAGTGTTATTTTTTAAGTGTTCTTTTTCAGAGGTACTGTGGGGTGCCCCCGGAATACAGTGGTTAGTATCTACCAAAAACAGTAGGACAACTGATGAACCAGCTACTAGGTTATGGATGCCCAAAGTTCGCTGATGGACATGGGGAATCAAAGCTAGCCTGTCTGGTCCGATCAAGCAGAAGAGCTACTAGCAGCTCATAATTTTCAAGTTTTCTTCTATTTGTTAAATAACAGGTGTTTTGCTCACACAACTGTGCATGGTTAATAAACCAAATAATTAGGAAAAATGCAGAGGTGCACAAGCATATTAGTTGTCGACTTGGCATGATATTTTCCTTGGAAAAAAATGTTTCTGCCCAATAAAAGTTAACAATACAGTCATGGGGTGTATAGTGGTATGTTTAGTTTGTATGAAAGTGTGCAGTGTGAAACAAAACCGAACTATCAGGAAATTGAAACAAAGTAGAGACTCAACCCAAATCGGGACTAAAGAAACAGACCAATTACGAACATGCCTATGAGTGCTTAACAGTTTTCTTGTGAAAAAAAAAAGAATGTGACGATTGCAGTTTAGCACTTTGAGGAGATGTCTGCAAATATGAAGAAGTCCATCAATAACTTTTATTTACCTTGACAATGTGGCCTGCCAATCAATGATGGACGATATTATTGACCATCGTCTCAACACTATATACTGTATATACTTGTATCTAACAATGTTTTATTATCCTAATGGTATAAATAATTTGTTTTATTTTGTTTATTTCAACAAACATTTTTAGGTTATATGTGAAAGTAAGTCTATCACCACGTCAAACTACAACAGTGAAAGTGTTAATGTAGACTTTTGACAATTTATGAAGCTTGTTCACAAATTATACAGATCTGTTTCTGGAGCCTAGTGGCCAGAAAGTAAAACAGAGATCCCTCATTCAACCTACATTAATTTGGTACCCCTCCTTGATGGGCACCTTGTTAACTGTGTTAAATAATTACCAGCACCGCTGAAGGCAAAACTGATAATTAACTGATTAACACTTCTCTTTTCCTACAATGGGTCACAAATCTATAAAAACACACTTGGAGGCATACTTGTACATTCAATCAAGTGGGCCAAATTACAATTGCTAATTAAAAGTACCTGAATCATTTGTTTTGTTTACCCTGAACAGTTTTTGAACTGATAAAAGTTACTACAAGTCTGAATCATCTTATTTTCAATTTACAGGGAGGTACCCTCCATTTTTGCTCCTGGGGAATACTCTTCTGTTTCAGCAGTGATAGATTACACTATTATCAAGTGCTCAACTTTTCACATTTTCATATCTCCACTTCTCCAGGGTCTCCTCAACCAGCTCTCTACTATTGGTACAGATCACAATGTAATTAGCAAACATCATAGTCCACAGGGACTCCTGTCTAATCTTGTCTATCAACCTGTCCATCACCATTGCAAATTAAGAAAGGGCTCAGAGGCCGATCCCTGATGTAATCCCACCTCCACCTTGAATGCATCTGTCACTCCTACTGCAAACCTCACCATGATCACACTTCCCTCGTACAACATATTCTGTACAACTCTTACATACTTCTCTGCTACTCCTGACTTCCTCATACAATACCACAACTCCTCTTGAGGTACCATCATATACTTTCTCCAGGTTCACAAACACACAATGCAACTTCTTCTGGCCTACCCTATATTTCTCCATCAACACCCTCAGAGCAAACAGCACATCTATGGTGCTCTTTTTTGGCATGAAACCATTCTGCTGCTCACTAATCATCACCTCACTTCTTAACCTAGATTTCACTACTCTTTCCCATAACTTCATGCTGTGGCTCCTCAGTTTTATCCCCCCGTAGTTACTACACTCCTGCACATCCCCCTTATTCTTAAATATCGGCACCAGTACACTTCTTCTCCACTCCTCAGGCATTCTATCACTTTCCAAGATTCCATGAAACAATCTGGTTAAAAACTCTTACTGCCATCTCACCTAAGCACCTCCATGCTTCCACAGGTATATCATCTAGACCAACGGCCTTTCCATTTTTTATCCTCTTTATAGCTGCCCTTACTTCCTCCTTGCTAATCCGTTGCACTTCCTGATTGACTATCTCCACATCATTCAACCTCTTCTCTCTCTCATTCTCTTCATTTATCAGCCTCTTAAAAGTATTCTTTCCATCTGCTCAACAAACTCCTCGCTTATGAGTACGTTTCCATCTTTATCCTTTATTACCCTAACCTGCTGCACAGCTTTCCCAGCTCGGTCCCTCTGTCTAGCCAATCGGTACAGGTCCTTTTCTCCCTCTTTAGTCTCCTACATCTTATACAACTCATCATATGTCTTTTCTTTAGCCTTCCACACCTCTCTCTTCACCTTGTGCCTTCTCTCCTTTTACACTTGTTCACTTTCTGCAACTCTCTGACTATCCCACCTCTTCTATGCCATCCTCTTCCTCTGTATACTCTCCTGTACTTCCCCACTCCACCACCAGGTTTCCTATTCCACCTTCATCTGTCCAGATGTCACACCAAGCACCCTTCTTGCTGTCACCCTTACTACATCTGCTGTAGTTTCCCAGCTGTCTGGTGACTCTTCACTACCACCCAGTGCCTGTCTCATCTTCTCCCTAAACTCAACCATGTAGTCTTCCTTTTTCAACTTCCACCATTTGATCCTTGGCTCTGCCCTCACCCTCTTCCTACAGACCACCATCCTATGCTGCTTAACTACAATTTCCCCTGCCACCACTTTGTAGTCTACAATCTCCTTCAGAGTGACTCTTCTGCATAGGATGTAATCTACCTGTATGTATCTTCCTCCACTTTTGTACATCACCCTATGTTCCTCCCTGTTCTTAAAATATGTATTCACCATGTCCATTCTTTTGGCAAATCCAGTATCATCTGACCTTCTTCACTCCTCTCCTTGACACCATACCTACCCATCACCTCCTCGTCTCCTCTGTTCCCTTCACCAACATGTCTACTGAAATCCGTTCCAATCACCACTTTCTGTCCCTTGGGTACAATGTTCATCACTTCATCCAACTCACTCTAAAAATCTTTCTAATCCATCACACACCCAACTTGCGGGTCATATGCACTAACAACATCCATTATCACACCTCCAATTTCCAGCTTCATAATCATTACTCTGCCTGACACTCTTTTCACCTCCAAAACACTCTTGACAACATGTTCCTTCAGAATAACCCCTATCCCATTTCTCCTCCTATCCACACCATGATACAATTTGAATCCACCTCTGATCCACCTGGCCTTACTCCCCTTCCATTTAGTCTCTTGCACGCACAATATATCAACCTTCCTTTTCTCCATCATATCTTCTAACTCTCTCCCCTTACCAGTCATACTGCCAACATTCAAAGTTCCTACCCTCAGTTCCACTCTCTTTACCTTCCTCCTCTCCTCCTGCCTCCGGACACATCTCCTCCCTTTTCTTCTTCTTCTTCTTCAGCCAACAGTAGCCCAATTTCCACCAGCACTCTGTTGACCAACAGTAGTGGTGGCAGTCGTTGTTAACCCGGGGCTTGACCGATTCGGTACGGAAATTTGTATTGTTGTCCGCATATTGATTTAGCAAAATTTTACACCGGATGCCCTTCTTGACGTAACCCTCCCCATTTATCAGGGCTTGGGACTAGGCACGAAGAAACACACTGTTTTGTGCATCCCCTGTGGCTGGAAAATGGATGGATGATAGGATGGATAAATCATAGGTGCATAACCCTTTACTTGTGAGTGCTGCATCACCATTGTCCTCTCCTCCTATGCTTACGAATCACACAGTGCTTACTGAATGAGTGATCTGAGAAACTGCTATGAAGCAAAAAGTATGATGCAAAATGTTATTCAAATAAAGTACACTCTATATATGTATGGAAGCAATTCAGTCTTAAAAACACACATCAATTTCTCACTTTAACAGCTTAATTACTGTTCAGCACTGCAGTCAAAGCTGAACAGATTATTTGTTATACTTCGATTACTGCCTTAATTTCAGATCACACGTGTGTTTGTAGGGAGGCATGATAGTACAGTACTTATTACTGGTGCATCATGGATTCTGCGTCTTCGACTCTAGTTATGCATCCCATCAATGTCTGTATGAAGCTTAAATATTTTCTGTAGACACAGTTTACACTAACTAGCAGCTCTGAATTGTCTCTGTGTCGGGATGTGTGTGTGAATGGGTTTTTACGATAAACTGGTGCCAGGTCTAGATTAGATAAATACCTTGGTGCCTAATACTGTTGGACCAAAAGGTTCAAAGAATCTTAAATTATTATGAATGTGTATGTGAAATAAGAAGTTCCACAGTTACTAAAGAGAAGATGAAAGTGGGAGTTTGTGAAGCACAGCCTATGTCTTACCTAAAGTTGTCAACTGCAGAAACCTGTTAATGCGCATAAAAAATGTAGTTTTATACTATTTTTTCTATTTTTTAAGAAATGCAATACAAGCTTAATATGTCTCGTTGCTTTTTTAGTGAACTAAATCTTTAATTGGTTTTTGAGCAGCAAAACAAGAGCCACCATTATTTTTGAATCACAAAAAATATGACAACAGAAACCAGTTAAGTCAGTGCTTGATCACTGCCACTATTTCTAGGTATCGTGGGTCTTTTTCACAGGCTCTACTGTATGCTGTTAAGATAACGGAAAAATAGATGCAGATAGAGAACATTGTAATGTAATAGCAGGAAGAATATGGAATTGGAAAATTTACCAATTCACAGGCCAACACAGTAATTACAAAAATGCAGAATGATCACAAATTACATATCATTGATAGTCAAAATTATAGCTGTGTATATAAAGTGCCATTTATAAAGCTTTACTTTTTCTCTATACAGTACAATCCCTCTTAACTGGCCACCTCGGGACTGGACCCATGGCCGATTGCCATTTTGGCCAGTTAATCCGACGCATACCTAATTTCATGTAGAAAAATGTTTTTAAGGTATGTACTGTACCTCTTTGATGTTCCTGAAGAAACCATATCCACCAGGCTTCATCCATGATTTCGCACACATGATTTTTTTTCTCATACAACGACTGGATAGTGTGGTGTGGCGGGTCCACAGCTCAAGTCAAAAAGGCCACTTTTTAAATAAATAATCACCGCACTCACGGCTTAGCGAGGGGGTGGGATATGTGTGGCCGATCGGTTCCCGGGGAATTCGTGATGCGGGCGATCCTCGCTTAAGTGCACAGGTGAGGAGTTGTCCACATCCGTAATTGTTCCCGGGAACTGGTAATTGCCACATCTGATCCATGACCCCGTGATAAACAGAAGCACGAGGCAGCTAGGAGGAGAACAGGAAAGAACAGGTGGTTAATGGAGAAGGAAGCAGGTAGAGGAAAGCAAGCGAGAGAGAGCAGATTCGATAGAGCAAAGGCAGGCTGCTGGGAGGTGAACCCCTGCAGAGGAGTGTTTGGCCGACACTCGGTGGGGCTGAAGAAAGCGGTCGCTCCAGCTGAGCAATCACGGAGCTGGAGTGACCGGTATTGAAGATGACTGGCCGTCAAAAGACAGCGGCAGTCGTGGAGGCTTTGGGCTGGTTTAGCCCCAGTGTGAGCACCCTGGCCACTGGGGTAAAAAACCCAAGTCTCGGTCCGGATGGAGCCCAATGTAGCCAGGGATCGGAGGGCTACCGGACCAGTGAGAAAGGCAGCTGCACCTGCAGGTAGGGCGACTCCCCTGCTGCAAAGCCCGATGGGAGAACCAGAGGAGCCGCCAGGTAGAAAGAAGAAGGCACTGTGCTTTACATTTTAAGAGACTGCTTCCAGCCATTGTTTTAACCTCATTTGCGTTGTTTTTAAAAGTATTGTTTTTTTACTAATGTATTTTAACCTCCACTAATTCACTCTTTTTAATGGATTATTTATTTAAAGAAGACTTTTGATACACTGCACCTTATTTAATTTGAACACTGTTTTGTTGTTTGTTTATAAAATACCACTCACCTTCCAGGAAAGAAGAAAGTGCATATATACAATATAAAGAAGAACTCAGGATTAATTTTTTTTTTTTTTTAACAGGCTGGTCAATCCGTCGGGCAGTTAAGAGGGATTGTACTGTAGTATAAATTCTTATTAATCAATTAAGTAAATCACAAAATGAAATAGATTAAACTTAAGAGTTTTTTAAGTGTTTTTTAATATAATTTTGTTTTACAAGCATGCCACCAACAGTGGGGAAAAATCTGCATGACTGCATGTTGTGCTTGGAGGTCAACATACTGGTGTAATTTTTTTAAATTTCAAAAGTCTTCAGCTTTTAAGGTTTAATGTGAGTAACAACATATTAGGTGGCAATACTATCTTAAACTGTTGTTATTAGGTTGTAACTCATCCAAGGCACTGAATAATATACGTGTACTGGCAAATATCAATGGATACTAGTGAAGAAGGAAACCAAGACAAATATTTGCTTGCTAATCCTGCTTTTTTTGCTGCTGACTTCAAAGTTAATAAAACTTTGCAGAACTAGAAAGAGGACATAAGTTTACATTTGGAGTAGATCTGTGATCATCTTTATGAATGTACATTAAGTGCTATTTTAAGTCTCAGTTTTGATTTTTCATATCAGGGAATCAGGTTATAGAAAAAGTCACTTCCAATTAAACATTACACAAGAATGTTCAATTTGTTTTTGTAAAATATATGTCATTATTGAGAGACCAATAATAATGTATACATGTATACATAATTTAATATCTTAACTAATCACTGATCCACAAAAGGGATAAAAATCAAAGCAAACAACAAAAATAGAACAGGGTTACACTGTTGGGCAAAAGTAAATGTTCATAGTAAAACCAAAAGCGATACCAATCACACATCGGTTGCAACATTAAAAGATTTACAACCTAATTAACATGTCTGCCAATACGAATAAATTTTGAACCCATTACATGAATAGAACTAGAATTAGAAAGTACAAAATGTCAAACCTACAGTGTGTAACTCCAGCCAGCGTCTGATAAAATGTTGGGGTATCGCTGTCATCAGTAAGGGTGACACAAACACCACCAACCAGGAGCCAACGAGAAAATGCAAAAGCATCTTTGTTTTGCAGTAGCCAGACTTTGAACTTCTCATAACTTATCTTCTCTCCCTACAATAAAAATAAATAAGTTAAGTTTCTTTCAGGAAGAAAGGTGTTTTTAACTAGAAAAAAATGACAAATTAAATCCAACAAATACTTTGGAAATTCAATAATTTGCAGATCTTAGTTGCATTAGCATGCTTCAGACAAAGGTCATTCAAAAGGACATTTTCTTATATATTACTTACCCCATTTAGTTTGTAGTGGCAGTTGAGAAAAATTATTCCTCTCATGCTTTTGTGTGGAATAGACAAAGTTTCTGATAGAATGGGAATCAAAGATGACCAGTGCTGGACAGCAGCAAACATTATCAAAAGTGTCCTTGAAAAAAATCTCATGTGACTTGTGTTTCATATAGTATAATATTCTCTAGTTGTATGCTCATAAAAAATAAAGTGTTGAAAATTAAAGTGGTCCACAAATGGGAAGGCCCTTCAAACAGGATTTTGCTTTTGTATCAGAGACTCGCCTCTCCCCTCCTAATTCATTAGTGAAGAGTCCTGTCATTTCAGAAACATTGTTGTGTTTGTTCACCATGAAAACATCACAAAATACAGTACATGGGATAAGTAACATAACAATTTTGAGTGGAGTATTCCTTTAAAGAGATTGAATGACAGAGAGATGGATATTTAATTTTTGATTATAAGTTGAAAGAATGCGTAGGTTTCAACAACAGCTAATTGCAACTATCAGAGCCTTGCCTTATTACATATTTGACTTGTAAAAATGGTTACAGTCCCACTTCAGTTTCACTGGAGCTGAAATGCCTATCCCAACAGCATTGGGTGCATGGCAAAAATAAACCCCAGACACGAAAAACTGCTAGTTCTCCAAAAATACAAAGCACAGATAATCTTAAAGAAAACTTTTTTTTTTTTTACCTCCAATAAAAGATGGTTTAGCCATCATCACAGAAGCTACTTAGAGGACAGGACCTAGCTTTAGAACACCATGTAATTCAGGATGTTTGTGCAACATCTACATGTACTGTATTATACAGTAACTGCTGCCACATTTGCAGAGTCTTTTTAAGTAAGGCATTTTAAAATTTTATTTTTTACCCCCTAAGCAGACCAGTTTTCCCATAATAATTATAGGGGCCTCACAATACTTTTGTGTGAATATGCTGTGTTAAAACTCCCATGTTGTGATGCAAACAAACATTCTGAACATTAAATGCATCCAAAAGGCAATTGTTGCACTTATGTATCAGGTGTCTATTTTGAAAGATACAAAGCTGAGTCCAGGTCTACTGGGTGTAAGTGGCATCTCTTCAAATTCAGTTTCACCTAACAGACACAAGCAGTGGAGGCAAGGATTTGTCATGAAGCAGAAGGGTTGGTCAAAAGCTTGCTTCCTTGTAAGAGTAAATAATCTTGTGGCCAGTCAGGTTCATGTTTCTCTACAGGTAAGACTCCACACTGTTTATCAGTCTGAAACAGTCTTTCGTACAAGTGAAATCTCATTACTAAATGCTTAGAAAAATAAACAAAAAAATACCCACTTTAAAAATGCATATTTAAAGTTCAAAAACTGCTAACAAGATAAACTTACCATTTTAGCTTTCAGGAAGCTAGCTACTTGAAACCAAACCTACACTGAGTGATGAAGAAAGTCCAGACAGTTTTCAGTAAGGGAAGAGGGTATCTTTCTTAACACTTTAATAAGCTGCAATTTTAAACTACTCATGGAGACATGGTTTTCTATACAACTGCTAAATGCACTCTCATTTAACAAAACAGCAAATCACAGAATGCAAAGATATTAAATAAGATAAAAGATTAAAAAAAAACATATATTTTAATAGGTACCTTTGATGAATGCTCTGCCAGTGTTAATTACTATAGTAATCATGTTCAAAAGCGTTATGGGGATCCACTTGAGTGGGCAACTAAGTGGAAATGTGTTCATTAGCTAGAAGTCTCCTTTGTGGCCACCTAATCTAAGAGGACCAGCACATCAAACCACATGTACCTTATGGTGGGTAATGTATATTTCTCGCATAGGATCCCCAAAGACATTGAATAAATTTGTTGATGTAACTGAAAATTGTAACCTAACAGTGAGCTTTCTCCTAGTTTTTGTTTTGTCAGAAAAGAGAAATCATGTATATTGCAAGAATATAAAAATCAGACATTTGACTGTCTTCCCTGAATTTCTCTCTGAAGAAACTGTTATGTTTTAAATTTAAAATTTAAATTACTGGTCTAATAAAAATAAGTTTCAGTACTAAAATGTTTTTATAATCCTTTTACGAAATTATTGAAAACCAAAAAATGCAATAATTTATAACTGAACATAAGCAAACTTACTCAAACAAAGGGTTGCAGGGAGGTGGAGCCAATCTAAAAAGCATCTAACAAAAGGCAACAACCTTTAATGTTTTCCCCTTTATGATACTTTCCTTTTACCTCCCAAGTAAACATTTTAATTAAGTTATGTGTTATGGCAAATTCTGAATCTAAAGTCTGTTTTGTCTCGTCTCAGAAAATATACCTTTAATTTTAGGATGGTGTCAGAACTCTAGTAATGGTATTTTTCAACTATGTTTTGCAGTCAAACATACCTCTGAAATACAGAAGGACAGTGAAGGGCAGTACAGTGGTTAGCATTGCCATTTACTGGACCTGCAGATCTAAGTTCAAGTTCTCCAACTGGTTGTCTGTATGGTACATGCACTTTCTTCCCAATGCTTGTATGGGTTTTTCTCCAGGTGGCTCCAGCTTTCCTCCCATATTTTCAAAGGCATCCATGTTAAATTTGTTGGGTGTGGGTGTGTACATGAGATGGACTGAAGTCTTGCACCTACTTGCTTCTCAAACCTATAACCTAAATTTTGATTGTTACGTTTACTCATTTTACTTGAAATGGTGGTGAAATATGTATTATTCACTAATGACAAATAAACCCGATTCATTATAAATAAAGCACACTTATGCCACTGCACTGAATTGCCCTCCAAGTGCTATAGTCAAAAATAAATTGTCAAGTGGCTACTGCAATAGGTTTTGCATTTTAAAATGTCCTCAGTTATAAAATATGGATCAAATAAAAAAATTATTAAACCCAATACATTTTATGGGTTAAAATACAGTCATAAGTTTGGGAACCCCTCTTAATTCTTTGGATTTTTGTTTATCATTGGCTGAGCTTTCAAAGCAGCAACTTTCTTTTAATATACGACATGCCTTATGGAAATAGTAGTATTTCAGCAGTAGCTTTAGGTTTATTGGATTAACAGAAAATACGCAATATACATCATAACAAAATTAGACAGGTGCATAAATTTGGGCACCCCAACAGAGATATGATATCAATACATAGTTGAGCCTCCTTTTGCAAATGTAACAGCCTCTAGACACCACCTATAGCCTTTGATGAGTGTCTGGATTCTGGATGGAGGTATTTTTGACCATTCTTCCATACAAAATCTCTCCAGTTCAGTTAAATTTGATGGCTGCTGAGCATTGACAGCCTGCTTCAAATCATCCCAAAGATTTTCGATGATATTCAAGTCAGGGGACTGTGACAGCCATTCCAGAACATTGTGCTTCTCCCTCTACATGAATGCCTTTGTAGATTTCGAACTGTGTTTTGGGTCATTGTCTTGTTGGAATATCCAACCCCTGCGTAACTTCAACTTTGTGACTGATGCTTGAACATTATCCTGAAGAATTTGTTGATACCGAGTTGAATTCATCCAACACTCAACTTAAACAAGGGCCCCAGTCCCTGAACAAGCCACACAGCCCCACAGCATGATGGAACCTCCACCAAATTTGACAGTAGGTAGCAGGTGTTTTTCTTGGAATGCAGTGTTCTTCTTCCGCCATGCAAAGTGCTTTTTGTTATGACCAAATACCTCAATTTTTGTCTCCTCAGTCCAAAGCACTTTGTTCCAAAAGGAATCCTGCTTGTTTAAATGAGCATTTGCATACAGTACAACATGTGAGTCTGTTTGTGGCATGAGTGCAGAATTGCGCTGAATTGTAGAACGATGTACAGATACATCATCTGCGGCAAGATGTTCTTGCAGGTCTTTGGAGGTGATCTGTGGGATGTCTGTAACCATTCTCATAATCCTGCGCATATGCCGCTCCTGTATTTTTCTTGTCCTGCCAGACCTGCGACCAGAGGAGAGTAAAGGGAAGCACAACTTGCAATTGACCTCCTTAAATACCTTTTCTCATGATTGGACACACCTGTCTATGAAGTTCAAGGCTTAACAAGCTAATCCAACCAATTTGGTGTTGCAAGTAAATCAGTACTGAGCAGTTACATGCATTCAAATCAGCAAAATAACAAGGGTACCCACATTTTTGCACAGCCAGTTTTTCACATTTGATTTAATTTCATACAACTAAATACTGCTTCACTAAAAATCTTTGCTCAGAAAACACCCCAGTACTCAGATGTTCCTAGAAAATTAAAAACATACCACTCGTATCTTTTTTGTTGAAAGTAAATTATTACGCAGGCAGAGAGGGGTTCCCAAACTTTTTCATATGACTGTACGTGATCTCAAGATTGTAAGTGCAAGACTTTACATTTCCATCTTTTTATCAACTTTTTTGTAACCTATTTGCTCACTTATATATAGAAAATATAATTGTATCAAATTGCCTTGTTATTTACTATAGAATGCACCACCCTAACCACTCTATTCTGTCACAAAAACTTTAAAATTACATTAGACTCTCTGGCACTGTGCTTGTACCGTTTAATTCATAATTATCAATCCAATTTCACTATGTACTCAGGAATGTGATGACAGCATTCAGATATTACTTTCTGAAGTACTGAGACCATCACTGAGTTTATTTTAAATGGTGCTCTAGTGAAATATAGTTAGAAGATATACTATATACTTTCAGTTCTAAGCAGATGATACTCTGCTATTTTCCTCAGACAAAATGATGGATCTAATACTGCATGTTCTTAATTGTGTCAAAGTGTTATAAGATTTATGGAGCATAAACACTCATTTTTGAATACAGCAAAAAAACTATTACTTATTGGTAGAAATGATACAGACAACACCAAGGACCAGTTACTTTACTCAATATGCATAAAACTTACTTTTACTGAATCAGCCTACAATTTAGATGCTTTCTTTGCAACTAATATTTTACCATGCATATTATTACATTTAAAACTTGATGTAGTAGATTGTATAATATAAAATACCATAATAAAAGAGGCTATACATTCTTTTGGAGTATTGTAACAGGGATATCTACTGTTTATTTCTTTGAATTAAACATACCTCAGAAAAGCACTTTTTAAGTGATGGGGGTACCTCTCCATCTACAGCCTGCAGCATGCTTTCCATCTCCTCTCTGACAACACAACTGCCAGACTCACTGGCAAAAAGGCTGAAGATATCTTAAGAACCAGAAAAGAAATATATTTCAGTACATGGTCAGATTTAGCAATGAAGTATGACAAGGCAAAAAAGATTCAATTATTTAAGTTAAAACTCAAACATAAATTGATTTGAAGTCTGGATAATTCATTCAAACAAGTAAAGCATATTTCTTTAAAACTGCTACAAATTCACAAACGATAAGTTATCAACTCTGCTTTCCAGTTCAAGATCATAGTGAATTGAATTGTTATTTTTTATTTAGATATTATTCTAGCTCCAGTCCCTTTTGACTCTGCACTAAATAAGGAGGTTTGATAGTGTATGGATATTAAAGTACATTCAATGATCAAAACTAAAGCAAAATAGAATTGAACAGACTGATGTGATTTCCAACTGGCTAT
This sequence comes from Polypterus senegalus, assembly GCF_016835505.1. Classification (NCBI taxonomy): domain Eukaryota; kingdom Metazoa; phylum Chordata; class Cladistia; order Polypteriformes; family Polypteridae; genus Polypterus; species Polypterus senegalus. The sequence goes on along the minus strand of NC_053159.1, from coordinate 109,679,811 downwards.
AATTTGTCAGGGCCAAAGCTCCACACTATCGATAAGGAAAGATCCTGCAGACTGTATCTAGGGAAAAGATATAGCCATACTGGAAGCAGAAGAGGCTCTTTTCTCTCTGTATCATTCCAATTTTAGTATATGTGCTGCCGAAAAAAGCACAGAAGTGGCTCTTTTTATGTGAGAGTGGGAATGCAAGGTATGTTAGTGAAGGTAATCCCTGCATGTTTGTTGAGAACATCAAAGGATGAAAGAATAAGGGCAAGGTCGTTTTTGAGTGATGCGAGACTGAGCGCGTGCACCTGCAAGGAATGCAATATTGCTCCACTACACTAGAGGGCAGACAACTTATAAGTTTGATCCTCTTCTAAAATTAAGACCATGAATAGTACACAATAGAGCTGGCAACATGACTAGTGAATGTCTCTTTTTAGTAACTTTTTACCCAAGTATGTAGTTCTGGGTGCAGATGGCAGTCAAAGTCATCACTAAACACAATACTTACAACACTAATGAACTGCGAAAGTTATAAATTAGTATTTATTTCAAAGGTGCTTCTTTTAACATTAAGGCTAGATTGCTAAATATGGATCTAACAACCAAAAAGCTGATATTAGAAAAATATATGAGTACACAAAGAGTAACTGTTTATTCATCATTATGTGTAATTGTGTATGTTTTCAATAAAAACAAACATGTTTTCACCCTTTCATTTTCCAAACTGGCTTAATTAAAATTTACAATCATTTAATGCAAATGACAATGCTAAATGCAGTTTCATATATTTTTTTAAATACTTACAGTATATCAATAGCATTTAGAAATGAAGCAAAACGTTTAAGCAACAGCACTGAAATAAAATGGTCTTGGCTGAAATATTTCTAGGGAAAGCATGATATGAGATTTACAAACTACTAGATTACGAAAAAGACAAGGAGAAGGAGAAACAATTTATATTAGACATTAGCCATAAACCACTAAATTCCTGTTACCTATTACACAACAGTGTGTTAGACCCTGGTATATCCATTGGAATAGCAGGATAACAACCAAATATGTGCTGATCAATTGGCAGGAGTCTTTCTGGACATTATCAACCTTTTTCTACAACTTGCAATGGTCCCTGTCTGCCTCAAATCCTCCACTATTGTGCCAGTGCCTAAAAAAATCAGCGTCACCTGCCTTAATGATTACTGCCCTGTGGCTCTGACCCCAGTAATAATGAAGTTCTTGGAGAGATCCTCCTAAAGTACATCAAGGATGCCATCCCTGCTGGATTTGACAATCATCAGTTCGCCTACAGGAGGAACAGATCTACAGAGGACGCCGTCTCAATAGCACTTCACACAGCCCTGACTCATCTGCAGTGCCCTAACATTTATGTTAGGATGCTATTCGTTGATTTTAGTTCAGTGTTTTAACACCGTAATCCCAGACAAGCTGGTACAAAAGCTTCATAATCTGGGTCTGTCCACAATGTTGTGTCTCTGGATCAGGGGACTTTCTCACCAAAAGGCCTCAGGTGGTTAAAATTGGAGATCGTACATCAGCCACACTAGTTCTGAACACAGGCACGCCACAGGGTTGTGTTTTCAGCCCAGCACTCTTCACGTTATTTACGCACGACTGATCTGCCATCAATGCCACAAATATGGTTGTGAAGTTTGTGGATGATACGACCGTGGTGGGTCTCATATCAGACAATGCTGAGACTCACTACAGAGAGGAAATACAACACCTAGCACTATGGTGCTCAGCCAACAACCTCATCTTGAACACCAGCAAAAACAAAGAGGTCATTGTGGACTATAGGAGGTCCAGTAGAACTGAACATGCTCCGGACTAAGAAAAGCCATCACAGCAGCCAAGAGGCAGTACCGAGAGAAGCTGGAGGGCTTCCATTCTACTGCTGACTCTGGACGTATGTGGCAGGGCCTACAGTACATCACAGACTACAGGACCACCTCCAGCACAATCAGCTCCACAGACAGTCTGACGATGACCTCAACATTTTCTAAACCCTCTTTGAGACATCCAGCAACAGCACAGAGTGCAGGCACACACACACCTGGACCACACAGCCCCCCTCCCCTCCCCCAACTGTCTCTTCAGGTCAGGTACACACAGCACAAAGGAAGATCAACCCCCGTAATGCAGTTGGACAAGAAAACATCCCTGGGCGGGCTCTGAAAACATGTGCCAACGAGCTGGCTGATGTTCTCTGCTCCAACTTCAACCTTTCCCTCAGTCCGTCCTGCTTTAAGACTACGATCATCGTCCCCCTTGCTAAAAAAAAGCCCACCCACCTGCCTGAACGATTACAGGCCGATAGCACTCACTCCAATCATCATGAAGTGTTTTGAGAGAGTGGTGTTGGCCCACATTCAGAGCAGCATACCAGACACTCTGGAACCCTGCAGTATGCCTACAGGGCATCTACATCAGTGAGGACCTAACCGCAAACGCCTGCAGAGAGTGGTAAAGACTGCTGAGAAGATCCCCAGGACCCCACTGCCCTCTCTGCAGAGCATCTACAACTGCAGAGTCCGCAGGAGAACTGCCTCGATCCTCAGGGACACCACCCACCCCCAACACGAACTGTTCACACTTCTACCCTCAGGCAGGAGGTATAGAAGTATGAAATGCAGGACTTCCAGGCTAAAGAACTCTTTCTTTCCCCAAGGCCATTAGACTCCTGAATGACTGGAGTTTATAACCATGGGCCACCTAATTCTACCTACCTCACACAACTGTATTTGACTTGTCCATCACTAACCTACCTGCACAATTACACCTTATACTTCTATTCTGTTTTTATACTTTATGCTGCATCTGTTAGTTATTATCTGTCTGCTACTTATTATTTATGTTTATCTTTATACGTTGGTTTTGTCATTTGGTGTGAACACCAAAGAAAGAATTTCATTGTACAGGGAAACGTGTTTCCTTACTGTGCACATGACAAACTTGAACATGAGGAGACGGTAATGTGTTTGGACAATATCAAGTTCTTGGTTATCCTCATCACATCGGATCTGACCTGGTCTTTGAACACATCTCACCTGGTAAAGAAGGCCCAACAAAGACTCTTCTTCCTCAGGAAGATAAGAGGAGATGTGCTGGATTATCCTCTCGGTTTCTCACAAACTTCTACAGATCCGCTACAGAAAGCATTCTCTGTCACAGTATGACAATGTGGTATGGCAGCTGTACATCACAGGACAGGAAGGACTTGGCACGGGTGGTGAGAACAGCACAGGGGATAGTGGGAAATCCTCTCCTAGACCTGGACTCTGTATATGCTGGAAGGTTGCAGAAGAGGGCCAAATGTATAGCTGCGGATCTCACCCATCCGGGAAATGGACTGTTTGTACCACTTCCTTCGGGAAAGCGGTACAGAAACATAAAAACATATACCAGCAGACTGAAAGAAAGCTTTTTCCCTAGAGCTTTGAAGTCTATCTGCCCCTGTTGATACACACACATACATCTACATCTACCCCTAACCTGCTCCCCCTGTAGACATGCACACGCACTTTCCCTCATAATCCAACACACATACTTGTATTCCTCTCCTGTTGACCCACACACACAGATCACTGGTCTCTGCAGGCATACTACCTCAGGAAAAGTCTGGACTTGATATTTTATTGCTGCTGTCTTTTATACTTACTATGTTTATTTTATTATTTATAGTGTATTGTGTATTTTAAGTATTCTGCCTTGAAGCCGAGTCCTACCAACAAAAATTTTGTTACGTGTATGCATAATGACAATAAAAAATTCTATCTATTCTATCTAAATATACTGTGTTTATATGATGGTAAAAGATTTCATTGATCTGGCACTATCATTTCTACAAACTATTAACAGAAATTTCATTGCTGTTTACAAAATATAAAATGTGCAGAGAGAACAGAACTCTAGTTTCCGTGAGCTTTTTTGTCTGGAAGATGTTTTTTTTTTTTAAACATTCATGATAAAATATATATTCCTTGAGAAACTGTGTCAGTGCTCATCAACTAACAATTTCTGTCACAACCAGTCCAATTTTGATTGCAGCAGCTCTTCCATTTACAAGGCAGAAAAAGAAAAAAATAATATACAACCTTCAGTGAATGCATTTTCTCTCTAGTCTTTAAAATTCCTACTTTTTTTACAATCTTTAAACTACATTAAGAATGCAATATATAGGAGCCCAGAGGAACTAAGAAATAAACATTTATGGGCTCTGCTAAATACTTCTTTTCTGCTCTGATTAAAAGGGGTTCTCCCAAAGTGGCAATTGAGTAGAAAATCTCAAATTTGCCAAGCAGGTTCCATAGGCATGTCACTTGCACCACCACCTGAAATTAAGGGAATCAAGCAATTAATTCATATATATATATATATATATATATATATACATATATATATATATATATATATATATATATATAAAGTCCCGCAAGAGAAGACTTTTGCCAAGAGATTTTGTCAAGTCCACCACCCACACCCCCCCACCCCCAACCATGCCCATGTTCCACTCACCTCTCGGCTCTTACATATTTTTACGTTTTCCTCACTTTAATTTCCCAATAAAATAAGACTTATGTCCAACTCTTATTGATGAATTTCATCCCGAAGAGTTATAAACAGAAGAAATTAGCACACAGGCAATCATAGCACCGAGAAACGAAGTCAAACGAATTAGCACAAAAATTGTTTATCGGTTACATGGCAATTACATGTAAAATTTTAACAGGTGACAAGAAAGTTTCCTGTTACAATAGCTTTTGCTATGACAATTAACTAATCACAGGGCAAACATCCGAAAAAGTTATTTATTAGAGAGAAAGAAACAATATTTACTCACAGGCAGTTATACATTACGTTGTCACGATGCAAGTCCAAATACGAAATTAAAATTAAATGCGATATTGACAAAAAGTTCATTAAAAAAATAGTTTTTACTAAAGTTTTACAGTAAAAGTGTATGTGTAAAAATTATTTTTGTGTCAAATTCAAAGCCAAACAGAACGTAAACGTATGACGCGACGAATACCTCTAACGTAACATGAAACATAATTTTCTTTCAATTTATTACATTTTACTATTTTTTACTATGGTTAGTAACTCACTGTAATGTAAAATATTTTGTTCTATTATGCATATGTAAACATTTCCATGAAAATAACAATCTGTTTAAATTGTACACCCGCTTCCCCATAAGAGAGCAGCAGATTTGCGAAGTGGCTAGTGCGTAGCGCCCACCCGGGAGTTGGCGAACAAAGCAAGCAAGGGGCAGAGCCCGCTAGTGTATTTTTATATTATATTTTGTACACTGTATTAAAATTGTCTATTCAAAATGACCTCTGGGGGTCAGAGCACAGGGTCAGCCATTGTACAGCATCCATGGAGCAATTTTCATATTAAGGGCCTTGCTCTCAAACACCCAATGAAGTAGGACCCCTTATATTCTGACCACTTAATATATTACAAAATAATCTATGTAAATAGTATGTATGTAAAAAGTAATGTTAATGTTAACTTAAATCACCATTTGGTAGAAATAAATTTTGACTGTAAAGCATTTTTATCAATTTACAAGTATGCTTGTTACACAGAATTTAATAAGGTTTTTCTCATGGGGGTTAGGATTCATTCGTCTCCAACTTTCTACTAGTTAAAGCTTGCCTGAAAATTAATTCTGGAAATTATTTTACAAAATTAAATGACTAATGCACTTAAATCAAGTCTTGTGTACAGGCAGGCACTCGATTAAAACATAGTAAAAATACTCAAAAGCAAAGTATAGGTATAACTAAGCAAAGAATGTAACAAAGAATAATGTCCATACATCTGTTTTCAGAACCCACTTTATCCAATACTCTTGGGTCATACGATATTATAACATTGTTGTAAAAGAAACGTTCATATATAAATATAAAAAAAAAAATATGAAAGGAATAATGAGTTACAGTAATCCCTCCTCGATCGCGGGGGTTGCATTCCAGAACCGCCCGCGATAGGTGAAAATCCGCGAAGTAGAAACCATATGTTTGTATGGTTATTTTTATATATTTTAAGCCCTTAGAAACTCTCCCACACTTTTTATAAATATTCTCCGCACAGCTATACAGTAAACCCTGGTTTATAGCAGTTAATCTGCTCCAGACAGATAAATGAATTTCCACGAAGTAGTATTCTTTATTTATAAATCTAATATTTTCGCAGTTAGAGCATAGAAAACATATTTACTACATACGTTTTTTAACATTATTAAAGCCCTCTAGACATGAAATAACACCCTTTAGTCAAAAGTTTAAACTGTGCTCCATGACAAGACAGAGATGACAGTTCTTTCTCACAATTAAAAGAATGCAAACATATCTTTCTCTTCAAAGGAGTGCCGTCAGGAGCAGAGAATGGCAGAGAAAGAGACAGAAATGTAAACAATCAAAAATCAATAGGTCTGTTGGGCTTTTAAGTATATGAAGCACCCGCGATAAAGCGGCCGCAATGAAGGGATCAATGTGAAGGTAGTCTTTCTGCATTTTTTACAGGAGTGTCCGTATCTTCTAAGCAAACAGCCTCTGTGCAAACAGCCCCTCTGCTCACACCCACTCCGTCAGGAGCAGAGAATGTCAGAGAGAGGGAGAGAGACAGAGAAAAGCAAACAATTAAAAATCAATACAGGCTGTTAGAGCATTGAAGTGTGCGAAGCACCACGCTGGGAAGCATATCGTATATCATTGAGGAGTTTTATTTAATACGTAATGCGTGCTCTGATTGGGTAGCTTCTCAGCCATCCGCCAATAGCGTCCCTTGTATGAAATCAACTGGGCAAACAAACTGAGGAAGCATGTACCATAAATTATAAGACCCACTGTCCGAAGAAATCTGCGAACCAGCGAAAAATCCGTGATATATATTTAGATATGCTTACATTTAAAATTGGCGATGGAGTGAAGCCTCGAAAGTCGAAGCGCGATATAGTGAGGGATCACTGTAATGTAAATGTTGTTAATGTGATCAATTTATTATGAATTAAATAATTTAATATTGTATCCTTGACCAATTTATCTATGTGCTATACCTTTTTTGTTTTCTTATAATTCTCAGTCTATTTCTTTTAAAAGTTGTGTAGATATTTATTTTAAAACTTGTGTAGGATCTACAATACTACATCTAATTATGATCTACTACATTGTCATAATTAAGCACTCATATGTCGCAAAAAACACAAGCCACTTACATTTAAGTTTTTCTTCATCTCTTCCTCTTGTTAATAAGACTAGTCCCACAATAAGATTGTTAAAATGAAGCCCTTTTGAAGTACCGCCAAAAGAACTGTAGATTACCTATAAGAAAAAGATGTTAAAAGGGAGTTAATCATATTGTTTTGGTACTGCTATTGCATTACAGTTCATGTAATACAGTACATCTTTTAGGTGTGTACATTAACATAAATTTAAAGATAGCCTAAACTAGTCATAAATGATTTAAATATGTCTAAAAGGGGTAAACATTTTAAATATTAAAGACACATTAAATTAATGGTTCACACTTTTGCTGAGTAAACGTAGACTACATAAATGATCCCAAGAGGAAATTGAATTGCAGACACACAACAACTGCACAGTTTTTCCATTTATCAATTTTTATTCTTTATAAGTGTAAAATAGAAGACAGAATTCTCTATTATTTTACCTTGGTTAAAAAATAATAATGTAAAACAGTTGAATAACAAATACAATTTCCAAATCTAAATTCAGGTGTAGAAGAGCAGAGTTGTTTTTCTTTCAAAAAAAGTGAAGGAGAGTCATCCTTTTAAAAGTTTTGGAAGTTCTTTTGGAATTTCTAACTATGTTTCCATGCATTACCTGTTACAAATACATGCGATTCTCCTGAAGCTGTGAATGTTAATTCATCCATCCTATCCCTTGTATACTAAAAAGAGGAGCCATGCTAATCGAGATCTATTGAAATGTAATTTGCAAATTTTCATATCACTTACACTCAAATGTTCTTTCAATGTCCAGTAAAGTCACAGTAAAATCTAACCACCACTAACTGTTAGTTAGCGATTAATGGAAATTAAAGTTTGTTCTTATAAACCTCCTGAAGCTTACATGCCAATGTAGTCAGTTAGCAGTCTCAACAAGCTAGCTCCAAGATAAAGTTGCTTCAAAATGTTTCTTTTCTGATGTCAATTCAAACAGATTGAACTTTATTTGTCCCCAGGGGAAAATCTGTCTTTTTACAGAAGCTTTTTAAATAAGTGAATACATGAACAAACAGATAAATAAGTAGATAAATAAATAAACAAACTCACACCTTTGTCTAAACATGGAAAAAAAAATTCTGACTTGGCAGTTATGGTCACAGTGAAGCATTAGTAGGGATGCACCGAATGTTCGGCAACCGAAATTAGTGAAATAAGTAAAAAGGCCGAATAAATTTTGCCGAACAATGAAGTTTTTAATGACGCGATCAAATAGTAACCCGCGTAGAGTGAGAGGCGCGCAATTTATGCAGCAAAAATGTCAGCAGTGTGGAAGCACTTTAAAGCGTCAGAGAAAGAGGCAAAAACGGCCGTTTGCAGACACTGTTCTGCTGAATTGTCCAGGGGGGGTGCATCTGCAAAAACGTACAGCACTTCAAGTTTAATTTATCACTTAAAATCAAGACACCCCAAACATCATGCAGAGTACGAGAAAGACACGCCGGCGGCTACGGGAACAGCAGCAGCGAAAAGGAAAGTAGCTCCTCCCAGTCCTAGGACACCCACTCCATCTGTGGCTGACTTCTTAGAAAAGGCAAAAAAGTTTGCCAATGACAGTGCCAAAGCTAAAGGTATTACTAAAAGGATAATGGAATTCATCGCATTGGATGATCAACCATTCTCTGTTGTAGAGGATGTTGGATTTCGCAGGCTTAAGAGACCATATTGAGCCCCGTTACACCATGTCTAGTAGACGGCATTTCTCAGACGTGCTTACCTGAGATGTAGAACGTCGTTTCAACTCGCGCCCCATGAGCTCTTGGCTACAGATATTGCAGCCCTCAGCTTCACAACTGATATTTGGAGCTCAGATGTGAGCCCCACCAGTATGCGGAGTTTAACTGCGCAGTGGATCGACACAGATTTTAAGCTACAAAAAATTGTGCTTCACTGACAAGAGTTTAGAGGGTCCCATACAGCTGTAGCCATATCCGAGGCGTTCGCCAACATGTTTGACACTTGGCGTATCGACCGATCTAAAGTGCATGCGGTAGTCAGTGACAACGCAAAAATATGGCTAAAGCCATGGAAGATAGTGATCTAAAGGGCATACGGTGTATGGCACACACAATTCAACTGGCGGTCAACGAGGGATTGTTGAGTCAGCGCAGTATAGCAGATGTGATAGCGATAGGCAGGAAAATTGTTGGCCATTTTAAACATTCACCGCTTGCCTATGCGCCTACAATCTATCCAAGAACAGTTCGGAACGCCACAAAAACGTTTCCAACAAGATGTGAGCACAAGGTGGAACAGTACATATTATATGCTGGAAAGCCTTTCTGCGCAAAAGCGAGTCTTGGCTACATACATAGCAGATCATGACCTGCCCGCAACATTCACCGCATACCAGTGGGTGTTAATCGAGAACGTTCTCTCTCTTCTCGCCCCTTTGAGCAGATAACAAAAGAGATAAGCTCATCTGATGCATCTGTGGCAGACGTCATACCTTTACTTGCAGCACTAAAGCGTCTTTTAAACAAAGAGGCTGAAACAGACCACGGAGTTAAAACAACTAAAAGTGCGCTCCTGTAAGCTGTCAGCACACGATTTAGTCAGGCGGACTCAGAACCCCTGCACTGCATCGCGACTGTGCTTGATCCACGATATAAAGATCATTACTTGGATGTGGGGAAAAAGCTGCGCACACGAGAAATAATCCAGGCCGAGTTGGATTTGGGAAAGCCGCTAGGTGATGGAGACGGTCAGGTGATGCACAACGCAGGAGATGAAAACAGAGCAGAGAGTAAACGGGCTCGTACTACAGATGAGCCGTGCACAGTCTCGCTGTCTGACATGTTCGATGAGATCCTCCAAGAGAATAACCCATTTGCAAGACAGAGGACAAGCTCAACCGCTCAACAGTTAGATGGTTATCTCTCAGAAGTCCCCATCCCCAGGAGCAATAACCCTCTCGAATTTTGGAGGACCAATCAAGGCTGCTTTCCCGACCTGACGCAGATGGCACGCAGGTAGGCTACTTCTATGGGAAATTAATTTAAGATTTTATTTATATTTTGGATTATGGTAACACTTTATAAGTAGTTTCTATATTTAACATTAATGAACAATGAAAAACCCTTATTAAAAGCATTTATTAATCTTAATGTTAGTTTTTAATACAGTATTAAAACTAAGTATCACATTTTTAATTTTTGAATTAAAAAGTATCAAAAGTGGTAGGCCTATTTGTTAAAATTGTTAATGCACTTATACTAACATGAACTAAATATTTTTTATTATCTTACATTAACTAAGATTAATAAATACCATAACAAATGTATTGCTCATTGGTTAGTTAATGCAATAATGTTAACAAAAGGAAACATTGTAAAGTGTTACTACCTATATTTTATATTATGTATTTTGTGAAAATTTAACTATTTTCAGTGTAGTAAAATAGTAGGCCTACACTGGGTTTCAACCATTTCATTATCTTGAAGACATTGTTCGTTTTGAAATGAGCAACTGTCAGAAAACTGCAATAAAAATTTCAACTATTCTGCAGGTACTTGTCTGCTCCATGCACAAGCACCGACAGAGAGAGACTGTTTAGTGCTGCATCTCATGTCATCGATGAGAAGAGGAACCGACTTTCATGTGAGAAAGCAGAGAAGCTACTTTTCCTAAAGAAGAACCTGACACTTTTCCTGAAGAAGTAGGCTTATGTCTAGGACAGTTATTCATTTGTTGTGGGTTCATCCACATTTTTTGCACTATTCAATGCACATTTGTTGTTGTAGACATACAGAGTTACATTCTTTCAGCAGTCAGTTATAGGCCTAACATAGGCTATTCAAGAAGGGGGGCTTCAAAGATGGCCAAATAAAATATTTTTTTTTACTAATTTATTTATTTTAAGTTATATTGTGTTTTGCTTGTATAATATCTGCTGGAATGTTAAAAAAAATGTTCAGTGTTAAATAAATATTTTGAAATTGTATTTTTGTTATTTGATTTATTTCTCTGAAAAGCAACACAAAATAGTAAAAAGCAAATTTTTACTATTTAATTATTGTAATGGTGAAAAAATTGGCAAAATAAATGGAAAAAAATGCTAAACACCGCGTTCGGTATTCGGCCTTCGGCCAAGCATTTCATTATTATTCGGCTTCGGCCAAGAATTTCATTTTGGTGCATCCCTAAGCATTAGGTGTATTGCTGTTGGCACAAAGGAGTCCCAGGAGCATTTCTTGGTACACATCTGGTTAATGATTCGTTGGCTGAAAGTCCTCAATGTTAGTGTATTAGAGAGAGGATGTACATACAGCATTGCTCAAAATGGCATTTAGTTTTGCTTTAACTCTGCTACTACCTCAAGAGGGTCCAGAATGCATCCGATAACTGAGCTTACCCTTTTAATTAACACTAAAAGAACATTCTTGTTCTTTAAGTATGAACATATTATGCTTCAAATTCCATTCCATTTACTACAAAGCACATTTTCACTTAAGGCAAGCATACTACAGTATACACTCACCTAAAGGATTATTAGGAACACCATACTAATACGGTGTTTGACCCCCTTTCGCCTTCAGAACTGCCTTAATTCTATGTGGCATTGATTCAACAAGGTACTGAAAGCATTCTTTAGAAATGTTGGCCCATATTGATAGGATAGCATCTTGCAGTTGATGGAGATTTGTGGGATGCACATCCAGAGCACGAAGCTCCCGTTCCACCACATCCCAAAGATGCTCTATTGGGTTGAGATCTGGTGACTGTGGGGGCCATTTTAGTACAGTGAACTCATTGTCATGTTCAAGAAACCAATTTGAAATGATTCAAGCTTTGTGACATGGTGCATTATCCATCAGAGGATGAGTACATGGTGGTCATGAAGGGATGGACATGGTCAGAAACAATGCTCAGGTAGCCCGTGGCATTTAAACGATGCCCAATTGGCACTAAGGGGCCTAAAGTGTGCCAAGAAAACATCCCCCACACCATTACACCACCACCACCAGCCTGCACAGTGGTAACAAGGCATGATGGATCCATGTTCTCATTCTGTTTACGCCAAATTCTGACTCTACCATTTGAATGTCTCAACAGAAATCGAGACTCAGACCAGGCAACATTTTTCCAGTCTTTAACTGTCCAATTTTGGTGAGCTTGTGCAAATTGTAACCTCTTTTTCCTATTCGTAGTGGAGATGAGTGGTACCCGGTGGGGTCTTCTGCTGTTGTAGCCTATCCGCCTCAAGGTTGTGCGTGTTGTGGCTTCACAAATGCTTTGCTGCATACCTCGGTTGTAACGAGTGGTTATTTCAGTCAAAGTTGCTCTTCTAGCAGCTTGAATCAGTCGGCCCATTCTCCTCTGACCTCTAGCATCAACAAGGCATTTTCGCCCACAGGACTGCCGCATACTGGATGTTTTTCCCTTTTCACACCATTCTTTGTAAACCCTAGAAATGGTTGTGAGTGAAAATCCCAGTAACTGAGCAGATTGTGAAATACTCAGACCGGCCCGTCTGGCACCAACAACCATACCACTCTCAAAATTGCTTAAATCACCTTTCTTTCCCATTCTGACATTCAGTTTGGAGTTCAGGAGATTGTCTTGACCAGGACCACACCCCTAAATGCATTGAAGCAACTGCCATGTGATTGGTTGATTAGATAATTGCATTAATGAGAAATTGAACAGGTGTTCCTAATAATCATTTAGGTGAGTGTATATTACCATACTAATAGATCCACATTCTGTAAAGGATCACAGTGCAGGCAAAATAAGTCAAATACAGCATTAGTTTGCATGAGATAAGCATACAAGAGAAAAGAACACCAACAAAAGTGTGTTAAGAAATATGCAAATGAAAAAAAGTGTGCAGAGGCAATGCCTATTGCTAGTAAATCCCTCTGACCCCAGCAGTTGAGTCTCATGCTCTTTAACAAATGACGTGAACGCCCACGTGGCATCTGCCAATATTTTTAGTCGCTAGAAATTTATAAAACTTCATACCAATACACCAACTGCAAATTAACTTAGTTTAAGCTTTGCATAAACAAGACATGCAAATAAAGTTATGGAGTGAGAGTACCGAGTACCAGTGCAGCTCCAGGGTTTACATGAAGGGAGAGGATCTGTCTCAGAGGATTTGGAAACCTATTGATGAAGAGAATAAGAATTTGCTGGACCGGAATAAATGCACAGCAGGAGCAGAATGGCATAGTGCAATATCAGTAAAGTGCAAGCAGCAAGTGTGAGGGATAACAGGGAAGAGCATAGCATGCAGGAGCAGAGGGGATTGGACATCACGTCATAGTAGAGGAGTTCGTCAGTTACGAGTGCTCAGTGCCTCATTAAGCCACTAATCAAGACTCACCAGAAATTTCAAATCCCAGCATATGTACCCATGTTGGTCTTCCCTGCCTGGCCATGTTTGTGGTTATACTTTTTATAACATGCTAAACATACCACTATTTTTTACTACAGTAAGTGCTGTTTATTTGGGGGTGAGGTGTGGGGTGGGAGAGAACTTAACTTTCCATTTTATTTTGTGAAACATATGAAATTATTTGCTTTAGTATGTTTGGTACCAGTACTGAGGTATCAGAACCAAAGGCAAAATTTTAGTATCAATCCAACACTATGTCCTATGATTTCTAATTGTATAATATGACATCCTCAGATGATGTGATCAGCAACTGTAGCCGTCAAGTTTGACATCTCCAACTAGAAGCTATGTGATGTGCCACCAGCTTTATTTAACTGGTTTAAAAGTTGGCACATTTCAGATATTTTTTGTTACTTCAAAGAGTTATCATAAGTGTGTTTATCAAATAGTTTTGCAACAGTGAGTGAAAAATAACACTTATAACAGAATATGATTAAATGAGTTAGTAGACTACATTAAATATAAGCTTTTTATCATCACTTTACAATGTTATGTATTTAAAATGTCGCCCAAGTAGGCTTGTGGTGGCTCAATAGTCTTGTTGTTGGTTGTGGGTGGTCTGTGATTAACTGTAGTTCAGATTTCTTGAACTTAACATTTTTGAAAGAAGTATCTCATGCAGAGTTCAGATTTCAAGCAGAATTTTAGAAAAAGGCAGCTAAATTGATCACTTGAATAAACATGCTATTCTTGACAAGTTTAAGTCAGGTTTTAGAACAAATCATAGTACAGAAACTCCACTCATTAAAGTAGTAAAAGACTTGCAGGTTAATGCGGACAAAGGCCATTTATCTATTCTCATCCTCTTAGATCTGAGTGCAGCATTTGATAAAACTGATCACAATATTCTTATAAATCTCAGTCAGTGGGTGGGCCTCTCTGGCAGTGTCTTAAATTGGTTTAAATCTTACTTAACAGGTAGAATTTTTTTGTTAGTTGTGGTATTTATACTTCAAAGACACATTATATTCTATATGGTGTTCCACAAGGATCTATCCTGGGTCTACTGTTCTTTTCGATGTACACGCTTCCATTAGGTCAGATTATTTTAAGGCATAATGTAAGCTATCATAGGTATGCTGATGACGCACAACTGTATTGAGCAATAGTGCCTGATGACCCAGACTCTCTTACTTCACTGACCCATTGTCTTACTTGTATTTCTGAGTGTATGAGTTAGTAATTTTCTTAAAACTAAATAAGGAGAAAATAGAAATTTTAGTTACTGGCAAAAATGAATATAGTGAGAGTATTACAAATAAACTTGATCCATTAGGCTTAAAAGTCAAGACAGCGGTAAAGAATTTAGGGGTAATTATTGAATCTGACCTAAATTTTAAATTGCATATTAAATCAGATTACCAGGACAACATTTTTTCACCTAAGGAATATAGCAAAAGTTAGATCCCTTATAAACTTGTAAGATACTGAAAAATTAGTTCACAATCTGAGCACAACTCTCCAGTTTTGATGTCATTACATTGATTATCTGTGCCATTTAGAATCGACTTTAAAAAGTACTGCTTATCAGGGTTAACATCAAATACTGCTTTATCAGGGTTAACATCATATCCTTGGTTTATGGGTTATTGTTATTATTGCATTAGGGTTTACTACGCTTATCCTGGGCCACTTTTTAACACCACTCCCTGGGTTTACTGTCTTAATATTCCAAGACTGTTGATGATTACATTTTATGTTTATAGTCTGTTAATGATATTTTATGCTTATAGTATTTAGACTTTATCAGCAATAGATATCTCTTCTTTTTAATCCTTAAATGCCGCTGCTGGGGGGCTTGTTTTGTTTTGGACGTGCTCTGTCTCTAGGTATGTTAGAGGACCGAGGATCTGTACAGAACTTTTTCAAAACCTGGCAGGATCTAATCAATAATATTTTAGAATAAGCTCTTAAAGCACTGAGGAGATCATTTTCTTCGCATTTTTTTTTTTATCTGCCTGTTAAACTCATCAATTTATGTATTTTGACCAGTTTTAAGTTTTACTCCGTTGGCCATGCTCTCTTTCTCAGGGGTGGGGGTTAGGTTGGGTTGTTTTGTTTTCAATCCTATTTTTTGTAAAAATTGATGTATCTGTATGGAATGATTACAATAAAATCAATAAAAAAAAAAAAAAATACTGCTTATGGTTTACAACACCTTAAATAATCTTGCTCCATCCTACTGTATATTTTGGAATGCCTGTCACCTTATCCTCCAAACAGCAACCTTACATCTTCAAATGAGTGTCTGCTTATAACTCCAAGAGTTAAACTTGTAAGAAGTGATGAGGAAGCCTTTGGCTGTTGTTATACACCTAAAATCTGAAACAGCTTACCAATAGAAATCGCACTTAAAAAATTAGCAAAAAATATATTTTAACAGGGCTTTCTTATAACTATATTTTAATGTAACCCTGATAATATGCATTGAACTAACATTTTTATCATGGCTCCGCAATCCATACTAATCCCAAATTTTCTCTGCTGTTCTTTTTACGTTTTTTCTGTGGTGGTGACCTGTGCCACCGCACCCTGATCAAGTCACCATGAAGTCCCTGTATTAATGGATAGAAGGCGTCCATATGACCATCAATATCTAATTCTTTCACGTGAAGCCTGAAAATCATAAGGACTGATTTAGACCATGTATGTTAGGTAGAATGTCCTATGGGGGCTGGGCAGTCTTGTGGCAATGGAAGCCCTGCAGATTTTTTATCTCCAGCCCTCTGGAGTTTCTTTGTTTTTTCTGTCCTCCTGGCCATTGGACCATACTTTATTCTTTAATATTTAGTACTGTCTAACAATGTTATTTTTATTAACTTTTCTTCCTTCATCTTGTAGAGCACTTTGAGCTACACCACATGTATGAAAATGTAGTATATAAAGAAATTTGGTTGTTGTTTCAGATTCACTAGAATAACTTTTGGTTTCACTGACCATTTCAGTTTCACTGTCTGACTAAGGCATTTCTTATGTGATAATAATAAATAATAATGCATTTTATTTATATAGCGCCTTTCCCATGCTCAAGGCACTTACAGCATATAAAAAAAAAGAACACCTGCAAAACACATACCCCTGTAGTGGATAGAGAGGGGCTCGCCACAGACAATGTCAGTCAAGGAAACGGATTTGAAACAGAACCAGGCTTGTCACAGACAATGTTAGTCAAGGAAACGGATATGAAATTGAACCAGAGTTGTCCAGTGACCTGGTGGACAAATCCTCAAGTGAAGTCCCGGGACAGCTGGCAAACTTTTCCATGCCGTCACACGCGCCAACAGCCTCCAAAGACCAGGGACTCAATATGGACCCAGACGAAAAAACAAAATAGCAATGGGAGGCGAGTGCAATACTGCATCGGACACAGTAGCAGTGGGAGGCGAGGGCGACTCTACATCAAACAACAGATTCTGAGTTTGCTCGCCAACAAC
Source organism: Polypterus senegalus (assembly GCF_016835505.1). Lineage (NCBI taxonomy): Eukaryota > Metazoa > Chordata > Cladistia > Polypteriformes > Polypteridae > Polypterus > Polypterus senegalus. Next base: position 109,662,722 of record NC_053159.1, on the reverse strand, counting down.
AAGCCAATAACAACTTGGATTTTGCATTCAGACAAGCCCTCATTGCAAATGACTCTTACTATCTGGAAAGAGAGGACTCAAATTTTTAAACTTTCTGCATCAGGTGATTTCTGATTGCATGGGTGATGGACATATCGAGCAGTTGCTACTGCCAAGTGAGCACAGGGAGAAGGCTTTAAAAATTGCTCACAGTCACATTTTGGGGGGTCACCTTGGTGCTTAGAAGACAAGGGAATGTATTTCGAAATGCTTTTATATGGTGAATATGGGCTGGGAGATGGAACGATTTTGCAAGGCTTGTCCCTACTGTCAAATAGTTTCTGCTCACAGACCATAGGCACCCCGGTACTGATGCCTATTTTAGACGTCTCCTTTGAGAGGGTGGGATAAGGTTTGTTGACCGAGTCATTTCACTGCAAGAACAGATTGCAAGATTGTCCTCTATTGCGGTGGAACATGAGCAGCGTGAGCAGGAGATGCAAAAACGTAACTATGACAAGACAAGTAAATTCTGCAAGTTTAAGAAGGGGGATCACGTGCTTGTGTTGATTCCATCCGATCCACATAAAATTTCAGGCCAAATGGCAAGGGCCAGCAGTAAAAGAAGAGCTTATGTCCCAAGTGAATTAGAAAGTCAGAATTCCCGGGCGGCGGAAAGCCATACAGATTTTGCATATTAATCTTTTAAAGGAGTGGCACGACCATCACAAATTCCTGGTCACCCAACTGAGGTTGCCAGAAGTGCAAGCTGGGTGTGTCAGAAACTCACTATCTGGGATATTCCTTGGAGAAGGGTTTGCTCAGGCCTCAAATGGACAAGGTGGGGGAGGTGCTTGCATATCCCCGTCCCGAAACACAGAGGTAGGTTCGTGCCATCCATGGGCTCCCAAGGTATTACAGGTGGTTCATTCCCAATTTTGCGCACTGGGCCACCCTCCTTACAGACTTGACAAAGGGCAGAAAGAATCGTAATGTTTTAGGAATCGATGCCTGTGAGAGAGCTTTCGCGGACCTAAAGGCTGCTTTATCATCATTCCCAGGTCTGCACAATCCTGACTTTTCTTAGGAATTTATTCTGCAAACAGATGCTAGCACTTTCGGTTTAGGAGCGGTGGTCTCACAATGTTTTGAGGGGGAACAGCACCCTATCACATTTCTCAGCAGAAAGCTACTTCCCGGGCAGCATAATTAATTCACAATTGAAAAAGAGTGCTTGGTGATTAAGTGGGTGGTGAAGGCCCTCCGTTATTATCTTTTCGAACAACGGTTTACCCTCATGACTGACAATGCCCAGCTACAATGGCTGTACAAACAGAAGGATACAAATGTGAATTATAAAAACAAAACCACTTCAAATAAACCTAGTTTATGATTTAGACAAGAGTTCAAAGGTAAAAAAGTAACTTTTATAATTAGAGGACTATCATTAAGAAATTAAATTCATTTTCTAACTTTCTTATCCAGTTCAATGAATTAAGATACTACTATCACAAGAATCTTTGTTTACTGGAATAGCTGTTCTATGAGGTAAACATTTCTATCACATGACTTTATCAGCAGTGTTAAGTACACTGTGTCACATTAAAGGATAAATGCAGTATTTTTCAACCCAGAGTTATTTGTTTACAATTATGGTATATGTTAATTTGCAAAAAGAAATGGTGTGCCAATTTGTACCATTTTTCTTAATTAATTTTAAAAATAACTAGCCTGTTCTTGCTTTTATTAAGTGGAGATGTAGGGACATGAGCCCAAATATGAAAACAAAAGCCTTAAATCCTACCAAATGCATCAATTTCTTAAGCAAGAGTGGTTAGTCTTAATATTGCACAATATTTTGAGATTTATTCATTGCAAAATAAGACTGTGTGCTGAGATTCAGTCATTGTAAAATAAGTCTAACTGTGTGCTTCACCTCACTGCTCATCTCCCTCCGTGGTAACCTTTCAGTTGCAGGGGTGTGGTTTCCTCTAGTTTCTCCTTTTTAATCTTCAAAAACTCCTTTCTTGCTGCTGTTACAACTGACATTATTAAATGTTGATGTCCAGATGTGAATTGCTTTCTCTATTCCGGAGACAAGTAAAAAAATCACTGGAAAAATGTCATATTATTACTCACAGTCCTTCATTTTGTGTAAAAAAACATTCAAAGTTGACTTAAAATTGTTATGAATCACAGCCTGGAACTACTTATTATAATAAGGGCTTGAGTAAATGTCTACCATATAAAAAGAGTGAAAGTTATTACTTAAATATATAATTTGCCTGAAATTAGTTCAAAATGCAGCTAAGAATTTTAACTAAAAAAGCTAATTTGAGCATCTCTCTCATCGATCTTAGTATCATTACACTGGATGCCTGTGTCCTTTAGAATTGATTTTGAAATACTTTTAATTGCATATCCAACTCTAAACAATCTAGCCCCTCCATATATTTTACATTGTTTGTCCTCCTACTTTCCTAAATGTAATCTTACACTCTCTAACATGTTTGCTCAGTATTCTTAGGGTGAAGCTTTAAAGAATTATTGAGGCAGTTTTTTTTTTGTTTCTTCATGCCAAAAATCTGGAATACTTTACCATTTAATATTAAAAAAATACCTCCCTTTAGATGACAATTTTATGAAACAAATATGTATCTTGACATAGATACATATGCACACTATATAAAATTACCTCTGCAACCTTTGGGGGAACTACATCCCCAAGTACCTCCTTGATGAAGCATTGCTGACTCATGTAACAGGACAGCCCACAGGTCCTCTTAAATGCATCTTTCAGCCTTTTCAGTTCTATATCTGTAACTGTAAAAAATAAATAAACAAATCAGTTGCAAAAGAAAATCTGTAAATGTAAATAAATCTGTAAACTTACTTAGGATAAATGTAATTTTCATCTCTGGAACTCATTTATAATAAAGAGTCAACAGCTAGATTTCTATACAAAAAATAAAAATTTTGTCATTGTACTGGTGGTATACTATACAATGGAATAATACAAATTCCTGCTCAATGACACACACCAAAATAATAAGTCAAAAGGGTCACTATAAAGGAATAAGATCATACATAAATATGATGGCTAAGATTTTTACAGCTAGATTATTTCATTTATTCATTTGTTTGTCGATTAACTATGTTCAACTCCTGCTGGGTGTTTAAATTTATACTATGCAAAGGTTGTGCTGACTTCTCTTCCCCTGAGAGACACTGTATGGAAAGCAGATGCACATGTCATTATGTGCACTATTTCTACTAATTCTAAATAAACTTGAGTTAAAGATGTGATGAATCTTTAGATTTGTAACTAAATTAAAAGTTAAAAATACACTTCACAGCACAAAATTTAAATTTGATACTAAATCAATACTGAATGTAACTGAGAACTGCCAATTCAGTCTAATGCTGCTAACTGATTTCCTATCTAGCAGATATCAAAACAGAATCAAACCTAGATTTAAAAGTTAATAGATTCTTTTCCACTATGTCATGCAATAATAGAACTTCCTACACATAAATAAGTAAACAAGCCAACATTCACATATAACAGAAAGAAAATGAGAAATATCAGATGACAAGCTGCACAAAGCAATGTTTAAATCCTGGAGCTGCACATTAGAACCTTCTTATGGGGATTGCAAAAGTATATCTTGTGTAAAACCTCTGTCTGCGTTAAACTACAAGTAAAATTTTCTTACCTTTTACCAGCCTGTGGTTAAAAAAAAATATATATAAAATGTTTCTATTTAAATGGAAAGACAGATGTTTTTCTCTAAATGCAAGTAGAAGTAATGAGTAGAATTCAATGCTTATTTTGGCATCATTTAAAATTCTTCTTAAATTTGATGCTGATCTCTCATATACACACTAGCAAATTACCCACGCTTCGCATATATATATATATATATATATATATATATATATATATATATATATATATATATATATATATATATATATATATATATATATATATATATATATATATATATATATATACATACATACATACACACACACACACACCTACATAAATATATATACATACAGATAAATATACATATATACACACACACATAAAGTATATATATATATATATATATATATATATATATCTACATATATATATCTATATATCTATCTATCTACATATATATATCTATATATCTATATATATATCTATATATATATATATATATATATATATATATATATATATATATATATATATATATATATATATATATATATATATATACTGTATATAGCAAAATCCCCACGCTTCGCAGTGACGAAGAACTGCTTTTAAATTTTTATTAAGAAGAAAAGAAAACCTTTTTAAACTGAGGGAAAATATACCAATAACTATCTGTTAAGGATCTCTTTGTATACCACGTTGTCAGTTCAGCAGTCCGGTTGTAAGTGAGTGAGGGCTTTGCCTTTTATTAGTATAGATACATATACACACAGAGAAAGATCTACATCTATTTATTTATTTATGGACCAGAATCACATTTATCATTTCTTGTCAAAGAGACAAGCAAAACTAAAATTTAAAAAAAAAAACAGGATTCCCACCCTTTTTACCAGCAAAATTCCAAAACTTTTCCAAGACTTTTCTATAGTTTCTAAACAAAAACCTAAACAATTTCTTCTATGACTTAATTTTCACATTTTTATGAATACGTTTACCCTTACAACTGCTACAATAACAGTACAGATGTGACAGGTTTATGGGATTAAGAACAGTGCTAATAAATTAATAATATCTAGGACTCTTGTGAAAGATCCATTTGTTTGAGCTGAGTGATTAAGAGACTTATCAAAAGGAAGGGCATTACCAGCTTGTTGAGACGCTTATCTGACAAGCAATGATTTACATAAGTAGCAATACCAAATGAAGTAAAATATCCCATTTTGTTTCACTAAATGAAAATTTAGCAGGATTTAGCATCCTGTGTCTTCATTTTTATGGAACCACAGCTTGCAGAGTGCCGAAAACACATTTACCTAACATTTTGGCATATGTGTTACAGATAGCAAGATACTGTAAAATGAATTGATGCAATCTTCTTTTCAAGATTTTAATTTATGTATATTAACAAAATTCATGACTGTTTTCCAAAACTTGATGGCCATTTGATCATTTTCCATAACTTTTCCATGATTTCCATGACCATGGGAACCCTGAATTATTTATCATATAGGAGTATTTTGCAGTAAAATATTTTTATGTGATATCTCAAATGTACTTCAAAAATTCTTTGCACGACACTACATGCTATGATTTCAAGTGTACAACATGGAGTAACAAAAAATGCTTAAAAACCTGTTTGATATGAAGCATTATATACCACTTGGCACCTGCACACAGTGAAACGCACTATACAAAAATAAGTTTTATTGCATTGTATAGACAGTTGATATAACAAGAAAATAAAATATCCCCATATTCAACATTCACAGCTTACATTGCTGTGTCCTATAAGTGGTCAAATTTGAATCCTGGAATAATCGGAAAGGGCACATTTTAACGTTCTGTTACATAGTACCTCCCTTCATCATGAAAGGCATCTGTATCAGTGATGGCCAACTCCTTTCTTACGCTGTTTAAGGATTAGACCCGAGAGTCATTTGGGCTGTGGAAACAGTGTTAAAAGCATTATTCCCAAGTGTCACTCAGACAACAGTATAGACGCATCTGACTTAAGCAATAGACTCGAGGATTACTTGGGCTATAAAAGTGCTAACCACATTAGTCCTGAGTAAGTGTGCAGACATGTTTTACAAAATGTCAGGCCCCGTGTAGGCATGTCTTCTCCTAGCCTCATAATGGCGCCTTGCAAGAAACAGGTGTTGCAAGCTCTTGACAGTGATACGAGCAGTGATATTGAGGAGCTTTTCATCAGCAGTGGTGGTGAAGTGAATCTCTCTTCAAGCAGTGAAACTGAAATGGACAGTGAAACTGAATGCAAAGCCTACATTTCGGTTCATGCTGACCCTGTTTCAAATAAACCAGCACCACCTCATTTTGATTTTGTGGGGGAGCCAGAAATAAAAGTGAATGCTGACAGCCACTTACTTAAAGTTATTTCTTGAGGATGACATTATCAAAAGTATCGTTGCTGAGACAATTTGTTATAATGAATACCTATGCAGTTTTCCCATTCAAAGATGCACCATACAAAATATATATTTTGACAGTATATACGGTATTAGCATAATCATTATTATTCATTTCATATTATTATTATTATTATTATTATTATTATAACCAATATTGTTAATCATTATTATTGCTATTTGTTTCATTATACTTTATTTACTTAGGACTTTGTAGTTAATCCTTGTGAAGGAAAAATGTGGTAGGCAAAGAAAAATATCTGAAAGACACTGCCAAAGGCTGGTTAGAGTGGTCACAAACAGATCACAGACCACTTCCAGAAAGTTACAAAAACATCTGGCTGCTGATGGTGTCATTGTACATCATTCAACAGTCCAGGGCACTTTGCACCAGGAACAGCTCAGGGGAAGGGTGATGTACAAAAAGCCTTTTCTGACTGCTCACCATAAGAAGAGTTACATGAGGTATGTGACAAGCCAAAAACATTTTGGAAAAAAAAAAAAAATACTGCGGACAGATGAGACTAAGGTACAGTTATTTGATCACAACCAGAGGCATTATGTATGGCGAAAAAAATTCACAGCATTTCAGGAGAAGAACTTGCCACCTACTATGAAATTTGGTGGAGGTTCCATCATGTTATTAGACTGTGTGGCTAGCACAGGTACTGGAAACCTTGTTAAAGTTGAGGGCCGCATGAATTCCTCCCAGTATAAGCAGATTTTTGACAAGAATGTTCAAGAGTCAGTCACAAAGTTGAAGTTACGCCAGGGTTGGATGTTTCACCACAACAATGATCCAAAGCACCATTCAAAATCTACCAAGGAATTCATACAGATGCACAAATGCAATGTTCTAGAATGGACATCCCAGTCCCCAGCCCTGAACATCATTGAAAATGTAGGGATTGATTTGAAGCAGGCTGTTCGGAAGCCATCAAACCTGACTGAACTGGAGGCATTTTGTATGGAAGAATGGTCCAAAATACCACCAGTCAGAATGCAGGGACTTCTCAGTAGCTATAGGAGGTTTCTACAAGCTGTTATTTCAGCAATACTAAATATTGATGGTATTATTTCTTTGGGGCGCCCAAATTTATGCACCTGCCTATTTTTGTTTAAATGTGCATTAAATTGGTTCTGTTGGTCCAATAAAAAATATTTCACTACTGAAATGTTGCCACTTCCATAAGGTATAATAAAATGTTAAAATGAAGTTGCTGGCTCATAAGTTTAGCAAGTTATAAATTGATAGTGACTTTTATCAAGGGAGGCTAAAGTTTTACATAGCACTGAAGATATACTGAAAATATATTTTTATTCACAGAGCTGTCTGTAAAACACCTAAGTATCTTGTACCTAGCAGATTGTTCTTACTTCCAATAGTTAAGATACTTGCTTGCACAAATCCTGTACTTAGGGACCACCACAAATATTCGTAGCAGTGGTACATAAAAGTAAATGTGCTGTAAAAAAAAAATCTATCTTGAAATGTCACTCAAAACATTTACAAAAATCAAATATGTGTGTACCAGTTGTTGGCAAGTATGAAGAAAATAAATTATGAAAATGTGAATGCATGAATAAAAATTCTTGGATGCTCCCAAGTAGATTAGAGGATAAATTAGGTTATTTCTAACTACCACCCCTGAAAAACATGGAAATCAGCCAGAGTGAGCTGAAATTTGTTCCAGAAGAAAGTTAAATGTGGTCTATTATAATCCTCTTGACTTAAAAATTACTTGCACTTGGGCAAGAAGTTAAAATAAATGAATGGACAGGTGGTAGAATTAACAATGACACTGAGAAAACCTGAAAAGTAAACACTTATTTACCAGTATAGGTATAAAAATGACTATATTGTTGATATGCATGCTAAATTATTAAAAAAAAGATTCAAAACGCTTTAGTGAAGATTCTCAAAAGAATAAGAAAAATCAAGTAAAATTTGCATAAAAAATAAAGCAAAACAATACCTTTTGTATTCCATTACACAATAAAGTCAATTGTGATTGTGGACTGCAGTTGCTTTTGCACTCACTGACAAAATGCAAATTACTTGCATACTGGGAGCTTTTTTTTGTTAGACAAGAAACCTTTTTGCATTTTTTTTTCTCAATTCCAAGCTAAAAGTTTGCAATAGTAAAATCTAATGTAGAAATATACAACATCACTGCTTTTTTGAGAGTTATGCAGTAGTATTTAACACTAGTGAACACAACTTTAAATCAAAATCATTAGTAAATTTTTAAAATATAAATCCTGTGGGGATATAGTACTAGATTCTAAAGTGGTTGTACAAATCTGAATTTATCCCAGGTAGCTCCATTAGAAAAATGCTTTTAGTATAAATTAAATTTAGAAATTCTTTCTACAACATTAACATTTGAATATAGTATAATTACAAAACCAGAAAAAAAATATGTTCATAGCATTTCACTTCAACATAATAAAACTTAAATTTTCTTACTAAAAATGATCATATTGATTTCTTTTTACATTGTTAGTAATAGCCTAGAAATGTTTAGCAGAAAGGGTGAATTTAAAAAATATGTTATCCTCACATCAGAAAACTGATAACAGAGAGGCTGTCTTGAGTCTTATTTGTAAACCAGAACAGAGAAAAAATATTTATGAAAGAAAAGAGTGGATTAAATGATTGGCTCGCCAAAAGCTGAAACTACCAATTAAAAAAAACATAACCGCTTTGTGCCTGCATAGTCTTAGTGAAGGACAGCCGGGTCCTATGCCCGGCAGGGACGCCCCTGCTGCTTAAATTCCGGGGGAGCCATCATGGGCAGTCCAATACTTCCCCCGGGAAGCTTGGTGGCAGCCTCCTTGGCTAACGGTGATTCCTCAACCACCCACAGGGCTCCATGGGAGATGGAGTCTTCCACAGCCTGGTTGGGGGCTCGGATGGCCGCTAGGGGGAGCTGCATGGACTCAGCAGCCTGGCTGGACGAATCTTCAGCTCCACCCGGAGGTGCAATTAGGACCAGGTAATCAAGTACCGGGAATACCTCCAGGTGGGTTATAAAAAGGGCCAGCCACCACCACTCAGGAAGCCAGGGTCGGGAGGAGGAGGACTACGCTTGTGGAGGAGTGGTGGTAAAGGAGAAGAGTGTTTGGTGCTGTTGTGATTGCTGCTTGGGACTGTGTATTGCCTATGGGTCACGGGGAGACGTGTGCCCACGGGTGAAGAAAAATAAAAATCTTGTTGGTTTTAGACATGCCTCTGTGTCGGGTCAGGCGCCTATATAGCGCCTTTTTGTTACAATATCTATATCTCTATCTCTATATCTATATATATATATTTATCTATATATCTATATATACATTATATCTATATATATCTATATTATATCTATATATCTATACTAATAAAAGGCAAAGCCCTCACTCACTCGCTCACCAATTTCCCGTGTAGGTAGAAGGCTGAAATTTGGCAGGCTCATACCTTACAGCTTACTTACAAAAGTTGGGCAGGTTTCATTTCGAAATTCTATGCGTAATGGTCATAACTGGAACCTACTTTTTCATCCGTATACTATAATAGACTTCTGCTCGATGGCCGTGGGAGGCGGAGTTACGCCTCCCACGTAATTTACTGCCTGCCCATATAAGGCCGTCCGTCAATCCAATAGAAACACTGCCACT